>NW_020884911.1:7373047-7660926 GCF_003945725.1 Corapipo altera
ACAACATAAAGTGGGACAAACCACTTAAAAATTCTACCATTTAATGAATGTGTAAATATCAACCTTGTGTCTTTCCCACTAGAAGATACTGCATGCAAGAAACAAAAATAAAATTCCTCAAATTCCGATGAGATCCTGACCACTGCATCTCCACCCCTGGGTCGTACAAGAGGTCTTGTCTTAATTCTGCTCACAGGCAAGCCTATCTAGAAAAGCCTCATCCTAATTTCTTTGCCTCTTGGAGTCAAAATATGAACATTCTTTGGCTCAATAACTAATGACAACACTCGATGGTCCCTGATCCTCGCAGATGTAAGTCACCTCTGCCGTACTCTCCTTACCTAAAAAGCAAACAGCACAAACACTTTATGCATGAATATATACCCCATAAAACTGTATTCTACATGGTAGAGGATGGTTTTCAAACCTCTGACATGATGCTGTTGTTGGCTTAACCTTTTATAACGTTATAAGTTTCTACAAGACCATTAGCCGAAGAATCTTCAGAGATTTCCAACAGGCTGTGCCGGCATTCGTGTGTGCAAATGATAGAGATCTTGTGTCTGCAAAGCACGGATTAATGCCACTGCCCTGTATCCCTCTCATCAAGCTGGCATCCCTATACTTTCATTACTGTTTCCTGGTAACAAAGCACGGAGGCACTTTCAGGAATGCTAACAAGCCGTATTCATCCCGCTGGCAGACCTTTCCGGTCTGAGAGCAAGAGGAAATGAATGAGTGGATCAGTGGTATCTGCTCCTGCAATATCAGACTCAAACACAAAATCATTTTTTTCCCCTGTATGAGGAAAGTATTATTAACGTGATTTTTTTAATCTAAAAATCACTTCTATTTTTTATTTTTGTTTCTGGAGTCATACCATATTATTTCACCCCAAAGTGTAACAATGCCATTTCTATTCATATAGCATAGAACAAGCCTGATTTATCAGTTTGGTTTTATCAGATGGGAAGTTTGATAGTTGGGCTGGTTTTTTCCAGTTTACAGGATCAATGTGTGGTAATGTGACAAATCTAAAACTGGACATATTTTTTTAAATATTATTTAAAAAAGGAATATAAACAGTGCCTCCATTTTGAAGGTGAGAGATTGTTTCATTAATATCTAGACTAAAAGACAAAGAGCCATATCATGAGGATGTTATACTATCTACTATTTAAAAGATATGACTCTTGACCTTCCTAGCACTAAACTAAGGCAGAACTGCTGTAGTTTAGTAACTAGGAAGTTACTAATGGCAGAAAAGTAGGAAAAGGAGATGCTTTTTGTTTCTTATACTGTTGTGAATGCACAAGGAGAGAGGAATGCTGCTTTCAAGAGCATGTCTTTACTGATTTTTCCCCAGGGAAAGGAAAATTTGCTGTTAATCTGAAGTTTTTCTCACCTACACAATACCCACTGAGAAGCATCTCTTTCAGTCTAGAGGAAACATGGGTTGATTAAAAAAAACCCAACCAAATAACCAAAAATACTTCTGCTGAATTAAGATTAGGACATTGTTTAAGTACTTGGAAAAAGAAAGGAAAATATTATTCCCTCTTCTTGGTTACAAGAACTCCCACCAATATTCTGATACCAGGAATCTTCTTCTCTAAATTCCATTATGCTGGTTATATCAGATTATGCAGGGTGTCTGCATCCTCTGAGGAACATCTTTGACTCTCACTCCTCACAACCTCCCACTCTAGCCCTGGTGAGTCTTTAGTTAATACTGTTTAACAAATGAATGGACCCTTATGCACTGTGTCTGCCTTCTCTGTAGGCTTGCTCATCCCAAAATGCTGCCTGCTTCACATCATGAGAAGATATCTTACATGGTCTTATCATCAAGAAAAAAACATTGTATCAACAGAGAGTCAATACCCGGGTTTGTACTGATGTTGCCAATATTGTTAATACTTTAATGTCCTAAGGAAATTTTTTTTTACTTGAAAAAGATTTGAGCGTACCATAGAACTGTTAATTTTCTGAGATTTTTCCTCTGGCAGCTGGCTCCAGTTTGAAGTCAGGGCAAAGAGACCTTTTGGATCATTAACATTGCTCTATGACCAAGTGTTTTCCTCCCAACAGTTGTTTTCTTGGATAAAACTGTCCAGGTAGCGAGAAAGTGAGTAATGTGTTTCAATCACACTTAGCAGATCTAAAGGTTTGGCTGCCCCTTGCTGTAATATATGGCTCTGGCTGTGTTAGCCTAAAATGAGTTTAAGATAAATTCCTTGAAGGAATGGTTCATGGTGTATAATCTGGCTGCTGAACAGTATTTCTTCAGGTGACAGGATCCCCATCCAAAGTGCTCAAAGGCTGCAGCTGCTGAACAAAGTCCGCACATGGACATTCCCTGTATATAAACAGATGTTCCGCAAAAAAATTAACATTTTCAAAGGGCTCATTGAAGAAGGGAAGTACAACCCTCACCCTTTTTTATTCCTTAAAGTTAAATAGGTCTTTATTGATATATGGATTTTGAATTTACCCCGTTCTCGTAGTGTTTTAGGGTGTCCCTATAAAACAGAATTTAAAAAGGTTTTTATTGATGTAATTATAAACAGGTATAGGTAGTTTGTTGTTTCTGATCTTACATGTTTTACACAACTCTTTTGACACACGTTATTTACCATTTTTCTTTCCCTTGTTTCCAACCATCCTTCACTACTTATGAACTATTTCATTTGTACCACCTTTAGTACTCAGCACCAAGTTTTTCCCTTACACAAACCTTCGATTTACTGCTGAAACAAACAAACTACTTATTGCTGTTAATTTAGCGTCCAAATGGTTCTTTCCTTCTGTTTTGCGGAGGCAGTCCCGGCATCCAGAGGGGCTGCGGCGGCCACTTCGGCCACATGGTGGGACGGGGGGATGCTGAGAGCAGTGGGAGCAGGGCGGAGGAGGGGTTGGTGGGATCGGCGGTGGCACCGCGGGTGTCCAGTCCGGTTTGTTGCGGGGGCCCGCCCCGGGCGGCTCGGCGCTGCGGGAGCGGGGCTGGGCTCGGTGAAGGCAGGCAGAGGTCGCGGCGGCTGGTTTCCACGTCAGCTGAGGAAAAGAAAGTCTCTGCGCTCGGTAGGAGTAGGGCTGGCTGATGTCGGGGCCTCACCTGGAGCAGTGGCGCGGGGCCGGGGGGATTCTGCGGAGGGGATTCCGGGGGATTGCTGCGGAGGGGATTCCGGGGGATTGCTGCGGAGGGGATTCCGGGGGATTGCTGCGGAGCTGTTTCGAGCAGCTTTAACCCTTTTTTCGCCATGCTGGCATGGTCTGAGTCCCTTGCTAGAAACGGAACTATCTTTCGGGTTAGCAAAGCAGTCTTATTAAATGACTTGCCGATGGAATTAAATATGTTATTTAAGCATTCTTTTTCTCTCTCAAAGAGGCATGCACGCTTCTTGTAGTTACAGGTTTACAGGTGGAAAGGTTTAGGGAATTTGCCGAAGTTTGCTCCTACCTGCCTCAGGAAGGTTGATGAAGTGTTCAAAACAGCTGCAGTCTGCTAACACTCTGAACCGCTTAAACTTCGGGCCGTCGAGGAACACAGAATCGCCCCCTTCTGCGCCTGCGAATCAACCTATCTTCATAGAAGAGTTCAGTAAAATTCATTTCCTCACATGGTGGCACCAGTTCTGGATCTCTTTCCCCCCATGGCGTGGGGCGGCCCAGTTCTAGTTCCATTTCCATCTGAGGAACCATTTCCAACGGCTTAAGTGGATGGGGGGGTGGACTCCAGCACCAGAGGTTTCTTCAGGTCCTGAGCCTGGAGGGGAGAAGTGCTCTCCCCTCCTCCAACCCACGTAGCTCCATGGCAGGCACAGAGACAGCACACTGGGCGTGGAGAGGAGGCAAGAGAGCGTCTGTTATCAGGGGGGTTACATTTATAGGGTTAGAAGGACTCACAGTAACCAGTTAGAAGTCTAAAGGGGCTTACAGGAACACCCAATCACAGGAAGGGGTTAACAAGGTCCAATGAGAACACCTTAGGACATCTTCCCAGGACATTCCTGCATGGGATAACACTTGTCGTGGGGGGTCTTGGGAAGAAGAAAGCAGGAGTTAGCAAAGAGACTACAAAAAGCCATTTTGAAACATGTTTAAACCACAGTTTTCTCATATATTGCAGATTTACTGCCACACAACCCCTGAGATAGGAGCTATGGCACAATCCATGGCTGTGGTCTCAGTGTGCAGAGACAAGAGGTGACACCATCACAGCCACTAGGGAAAGTCACTCAGGGTCCAGAGATATGAGCACCAAGCCCTGAGACATGTTATTCATCCTCTCCTCATTGATAGACCCACTTGGGATAAAGGACATGTTATTCCCTCCCCAGGATATGGATTTCTCCCTTTGCTTATCACCTGAAGTTGAGAGTTCAAAGTTTGCTAGAGTCCAAAGGGGCAATAACAATCCCAAGTCTTGTTTGCTGCTTAGCTATAAAGAGCAGGCATGGATGCAGTGTGAGTGATCAGTAAATGCAACCCATTAGTTGACTCCCCCTCAGACATGTTTTGGATGCCAGTTCCCACCCACAGTTCCTGTTTTTAGGAGATTAGAGGCTGATTTGCCAGAGATGAGAAGCCATGGGCTGTCCCTCGCAGGGCTGGCTGCAGATCAGCGGGTGCTTGGACAGAAAACAAGGCAAAGGGAACACCCAAATCCAATACAGGAGAATGGAATCAGATTTGCATCTTTATTTGATATTATAATGTTGCATATGACAAACCATAGAAATTTCTTCTCTTTCACAGAAAATGCATTGTCAACTCCCAAATTTCAATTTGTCATTACTTGTGAATGGTTAACACTGCTTTTATCCTAACATGGTGTTAGGGAGGACTAAATATGCGCAATGACTAATAGAATTGTTAAAAGCTAGACCAAAAAACCCTCAAACTCCAAAAATATTTTGCAATCAGCAAACAGCAAGAGATTGTTATATTTCTAACACTGCAGGTTTGGGAAAGGAGAGTCTAGAAGGCAGCACTGTATTTTCAGGCAATGCTACCCAATAGGTGCATCTTCTCTGAGAAACTCATTTAAGCTGGCTCTGCCCTGCTGGTCCTGCCCCATGTTCTTGGATGGAGGAGAGGTGAGGAGATCACTTTTCTCATCTGCTTTATGGTTGCACTTCTCCATGCATTCTCAGGTGGTTTCAACACCTGCCTGAATCAAGCAGGAGAGAGAAAAGCAGTGAAAAGCTGCCATCAAATACCTGTGATCACCAGTGGCTTCACAGAAGTCATCCTTCTGTGCTTTTGTCACCTCGATGTTACTGCTTCACGAGGCAGCTAATTCACTGTTAGAGCAAGAATGTTTCCCTGTGCAGGAAATCACACCTTTGGCAGCAGTGTAGACTCACTTTCATGTAGCAACCGTGAGATCACATTTTCATATTTATCTGAAAAATTACTTAACGTCAAAGTAATGAAGTTGTATCGGTTGCATGGGATTCTCCATGATAAACTGTCACTTCACACAGAATTCATGAGGGAGAAGAAGTATGGGGGGGGAGACTTCACAGTTCCTCTGTCTTGCCAGAAAAGAAAAATACCTTTTTTTAATAAAATTTTTCAGTACTAGAAAAATATTCATGTGTTTTAACCATTTTATGAAGAACAAAAGCCTTTTCAAAAAATTCAATATAATTTTTAAGAATAATTTTAAACAAAAGAATTTTAGTCATCTTTCAAGAGAAAAGTTTTCTCTAGAAAAATTATGACCAACTGTGTGTGAAATAATTGCCTTTCAGGCTGAAACCAGGAAATTTTTTTTTGATTTAGGATGTTGACTGCTTAATATTGTATAGACTTACTTTGTGACCAGAAGCACAGTGGAAAGGACTGTCTTAATCCACCTGCACACCTCATTTCAATGCAGCAGCTTCATATGTTCATCTATCCAAGCACCTGTTCTCATTTCACTCACTAGAGGTGGGAAATTTATGCATTTGGAGGTAAGGTTTCATTTCACAGAGATGAGATTTACTTTTACATTCCTGAAGGCACAATGGTGTAAATCATAGTCAGAATGGAACCAACGCTCACAGAGCTGCTCTGCATGGAATTCTAATGGAGAGGAGATTGAAGCCATGTTTGATGTTGATCTTGATCTGCACCATTTGTTGATGTAGGGCTTTTTTTAAGTGAATGGCACAGGAGAACCCTAACACTTGGAAGGGGCTCTGCCACACTGAGTCTAAATGAGAAATAAGCACAGAAAGGCGCTCTGACTCCCAGCACGACTTCAAATATAGGGTAGTACAACACCTGCAGTCTTTTCCACAGCCAGCCAAGCTTTAGGAGCACTAAAAGAATTTATAGCCAGCTCAGTTCTACCAGATGTGGTAAATTTACAGTCAACTCAAGTACCAGAGTTAGGATGATTTACCATCAGCTCCCCGGTGTCTGCTGCAACTGAGAACTACATGATTTAAATCAATAAGTGTTTGAAGGAATGAGACAATCATAATATCTCCTGAGCTTTATTAGTATCTGTACAGGGAACTGGCAGAAACTCAGCACAAGGCCAGGCGGAACTTGTTAGTGGGGCCTACTACTGCTGTTTGCCCAAACTGCAGTAATTATTAACCATAAGACTAGTAAAAAACCAAGCTTATTTATGGCTTCATAGCTTGCTCCTGGCATGGGTCTTAGCAATTTCAAGGCTGAGCTGGCTTGAGAAAGAGGCATTTGGAAATCTAAGAGATTCTTTATAGCTTCTTATTGTTCATAAAGCCCCACATTTGACGCTGATAGTGAGCTGCCAGTAAGCACTCTGGGAACCCTCAGCTGTGTAGGCCTCCCTCCTCACATAGCACTGGTGTCATCAAAGCTCTGCTCTTGATATCCTCCTGCTGGGCAAATCTGTCTCTGTTTCCCTATCAATCTGTGTTTTCAAGGCCTGCTCTTCCATCCAGGACATACTCTATCCCTCCCCATCTGCAGACTTGGGGTAGTGGTGACACTGACTCAGGCTGCTGTGATAAGGGCTGTGAGAAGCTTTGCCAGGGCTGCTTCTCTCTGCTTGGGAGCTGTGCTTAGGCTCAGTTTATGACCTCTGGTCCTTACCTGAGCTGCATTGCAACAGTGCCTGGCCAGGTAACTCACAGAGCTAGGGCTGTTCAGTTGGTCTCAGACCTGCCCTGCTGCTCCTGACTTGTCTGGTGGCCAGTGAAAATTCAGGAACAAGGGAAAAAATGGTTTGTATGAATGTGGGTGAGGATGTTCACAATGGGGACTGGCCTTTGTGAGACTTTTTTACAAAAAAAGGATGGAAACAACCAGGCAATTTCATACAGCTAAGAAGGTAAGTCTTGGTTTTATTATACTGCAATGTCACACATGTATGAGGATTCAAAAGTATTGAATTCAAATGCTCAGTGTAAGTCACACCACTTACACTGTTAATATGTTGATTCCAGCTAAACTAAAAAAAAAAAATAAATTAACCCAGACTGAAAGAAAATGGAAGGAATGTAAGTGTTCTTGCAAAACAATAAATCAAACCAGAGCTCTGCTATTCTTCTCAGAGTTACAGTGTGGACAAATGGCACTGTCACCAATTAATGCTAATAAAAGGACAACCCCAGCACCCTGAACTAAATTGGAACCATCTGTATGAAATTAAGAGCGCTACCCACATTTCATCTTTTTCAGTATATTAGCATACAAAAACTAATTGGGAATCACCATGATGATAAATATAGCAAACATGAGGAGCTGAATACTTGAAACTTGCAGTTTCAGATGAGCTTTTGCCCCAGGGGACTGGGGCAGCAGTGTAATGTAAGAGATGCAAGGCCCTGAAATTGCCAGTAGCAAAAAATTGGCCTGAGAGGGAACAGGCTCCCCATAAAGGAAAGGCCAGTCTAGAGGTGTATGTTATTTTTTCTGAGCATGCTTATGAAACACAAAAAGTGAAATATACTAATTTACCAGTTTATGCTGGATATGACTAATTAAGTGTGAATATAAGCACCTAAAATTTAATTCTGGTTCACTTAACAATGATAACTTATTTCTTTTGAACATTGCAACTGTTTTCTGTTGCCATAAACTAGAAGTGTGCCCGAAGAAATAAAATTCAATGCTATTGTTTCCCTTGGTAAGGGTGACTTGGTCAAGAGAACAAGCAAATTAACCTATCATGGTTGGATTAACCATGATAGAATGATTTTCCTCTGAAATAGCAGTGATAAATAATTGGTTGTGATGGTGTACTCTTCCCTTTGACTACATTACTGTCTGTCAGGCAATGTATTAAATAATTAAAAGCACAAGCTGCCAATTATAAATGTCACATGAATGTGTGGAGGTTCTTTTATTTTAGATCAAGCAGTAATACACTCAAGCATCTTTTTAGTTTTTTTATGAAACAGCCTTATTAAAGGAACTGCAGTATATTTTCCTCCTTCCATATGGTGTTTTTGTTTGCCTCTCTCCCTACTCCTAGGTGTTTTATTGTCCCCCAAAGGGGGTTAGCCAGGTTACAGTTAATTCAGGTGGTTCAAGCGATTCTTTTCCAAACGCTTTTCCAAGCACTTGTCAATACTAAATTTGTTCTGCCATCATGTTGTCCATTCTCTCTGCTTTGTTAGCTTACAGAGATCACATATCCTGAGCCTGCAAACAATGATCTGTAAATCACTGCAGACTCCTCCGTCCTTTGGGCAAAGGCAGCCGGTCCGACTGCTCAGCAACCCGATTTGTAGGGAGCAATTCCTTCCCTTTCACAGCTTCCAAATGAATATAGATCTCAAAGTTGTTCACCCTTCAAAGAACCTTTTCTGTCTTAAATGTGAGGCTTCATGTACGTTGACTTTGCAAGTGCTCACAGCACCACTGCTTGTACTTGCTAGGGAATTTCCTTATTTCCTGTCGTTTCCCTCACTGTCTTTGTCCATGCTCCAATATCTAATGATTGTATATTACCTTACTCCTTGACACAGAAGAAGTGGGCAGTCAAAGGGCAGAACAAAAATAGTGCAGACAAATCCATATCACAAAACATTTCCACTCGCGTTTCTTTCTAGTGTGTGGTTGTGATTACACACACATAGGTAAGATGAAAATATTCCTGTACTGATAAACTAAGAAAACTTTGCTTATTCCACAGTCTTCATACAGGAAATAACAACAACGAGAAGTGTGAAGCATCCCTTTCTGTGGCCCAAATCACAGCCACGAGGATACTGCAGAACTTCCAGCATGCACAGCTCTTTGTTATTGTTCTTTTTACCTCAGAGAACTTCATTGAATTTAGAAAAGGAAGATGAAGGGGGAAAAAAATCTGATTTTTATTACAGGTTTCATAACAAACAGCAACAATAATAATGAAATGCTGGGTTTCCTTGACCTTAAGCAGAGGGCAGGAAGGGGAAGAGAAGTGGCTACAAAGATATTTTCAAGAACCGTGTGCCCTTTGTTTTGTTTCTCCGGTGCTGTTCGACAACCTCCGATGAAACAGGTACATGTCCAAGCTGAAAGCATGTTCCTAGCCTGTTATATCGGTGAATCACTGCTTACTAAGATGCTACAGGCACTTTTGCTAAGAAACTTTAAATAATTTTTACAATACTTCAAGCATTCAGGGACCTTTAAATAAATGACTGTTTTAGTAAATGTGAGAACACTATACCTCTGTTTGAGGATTGAGGAAACAGAAGTAATCCAAATGAACCTTGGGGAAGGGAGGAGGAAGCCAGCCTGAGGAATGAAAGTCACTTCTGTTGAAGTGGCAGGCAGACTGGGAAATCTCACCTGAGGAGCAGGAAAGACACACTTTTTCTGCTTTATTGCATTCAAATTCTGCAGGAGTAAATCAGTTGAGCTTAAAGTGACTCTGAGCAAGCATGAGTGTGGCAGCCTGTGGCGGATGAATTACAGAAGCCATGAATTCTTCCTTGCTTTGCAGTAAGTTGAGGGATTTTTTGTAATTTTTTTTTCTTTAGAGTCTCTTCTCTATGGACACTTGAAGGACTTTATTCAGAAATCATTTATAAAACATCAAGATTTTTGATTCTGCCAGACCAATTCCCTTAGCTATGTGGACTCAATAACAAATAAGTAGTTTTGAACATTGTTACTAAATTATAAGTGTACATGGATTGTACTGCTGATCAAGTCACAAAACAGCACAGCCAGCCTTTCTGAAAAAGCATTTTAATATATTGTTCATGCTTGGATTTCAGAGTTACACTTTATGTCAACAACTATCTCTAAGATAATAACCAAAGACAGATAAATAGGACTCTAAAATTTGACCAGAACTGCTGCCTGCCATATTCTGAATTTGTGGCATGTGTGCATTGTATAAGGCATCAGCTAACGCACCATTTCCCACACCACACCCTGCTGTAAAACAACTGCAGAACACAGTTTTCTTCCACCAGTGAATAACACCTCAATCAACAGCTTTTTTGTCTTTGCCTTTTACATTCAATTCCCTTTAACCCATGTTTCCTTTATAGGCCTCCTAAATACTCTAGAATCTGGAGTAATGTTGGGGTTTTTTCCATAAAATATAACTGAAACAATAATTCTACCTAATATTCTTGCCTCTTTACAAAGTGATGGCCTGTCCAAACAAAATTTGTGGTTAGAAGAGAACTACCTTACTGATTATATCCCCCACTGCAAGAACTTCTTTTTTATATGTAACCAGATTAAATCTTTGCAATTTAAAATTGTTTCCCTAAAAGCCTGCCTAATTATTCATAGAAATGAAGGCATGCAGCCTGCAAAATTATTCCAAAAATTCAAGGGCTGCAACCTCTGTTTATTTATCCTGAGGTAGCACCGTCACAGGGATTTTTGAAGTACCTCCGAGAAATTACACGCGCTGATACCTTGCCTTTCCAATATCAAAGCTAGAAACAAAAGTTAACTAATGAGTGTCTACAGACATTTTGAAGTTGCTGCTTTCTCCCCTCCTGGAGTGCTGTATCCAGCTCTGGGGTCACCAGCAGAGGAAGGATGTGGACTTGTGGGATGAGTTCAGAGGTGATTAGAGGGATGAAGCACCTTTACTATAACGAAAGGCTGGGAGAATTTGGATTGTTCAGCCTGGAGAAGAGGAGGCTCCAGGGTGACCTAATTGTGGCCTTTCAGTACCTGAAGGGGTATCTACAAGGACATGTAGTGTCAGGACAAGGGGGAATGGTTTTAACCTGAAGGAGGGTAGATTTAGATTAGATATCAGGAAAATATTCTTTATTGTGAGGGTGGTGAGGCCCTGGCACAGGTTGCCCAGAGAACCTGCGGATGCCCCATCCCTGGAAGTGTTTAAGGCCAGGTTGGATGGGGCTTGGAGCAACCTGGACTAGTGGAAGGTGTCTCTGCCCATGGCAGTGGGGTTGGAATGAGATGGTCTTTGAGGTCCCATCCAACCCAAACCATTCTATGAGTTTATGCTTTCAAAAGCTGCTGTTTTAGGTTGCGAAGGAGATAACACCCCCCCCCCCCCCCCCCTTCTCTTTGCTTATCACTCTTAGCACAGGACAGAGCTAAACCCCGGGGCAGCAATGTCCATTTGGGGGCCAATTCCTAGCCTCGCTGCGACTTCCTTGGGGCCGGCAACAAACTTGTATCCCTTTTATTCCCATCTCCCTCTTATCCCTTTTATCCTCATCTCGCTTTTGTCTCCTTTTTATCCTGCTGCCCATCGGCGTCATCGGCAGTCGGTGCATCGACTGCTGCGGGAGCGGCTGTGCCGCCTGCGCTGCGTCGGCCGCCATCTTGGCGGGAGGAGGGAGAGGTGAGGGGGGACGCGAGGGGAGAAGTGGGGCTGGGAGCCGGGATCCAGGTGAGCGGGCAGGCAGACAGACAGTCCGGCAGCCCCCAGACCCCCCGACCCGCGGCGCCGCTGCCCAGGGTTGTGCGGTGTATCCGGCGCGGGGCTCGCAGCCGCTAACGCGCCCCCCCCCCCGTGTGCTGTGCCCGCAGGCGGGTCCTCAGGATGGACATCAGGCCGAACCACACAATCTACATCAACAACATCAACGACAAGATCAAGAAGGAAGGTACGGGCGGCTGCCGCTTGGAAGCAGAGGTTGTCCCATGGGGCCTAGTCGTGCCTAGTCGTGCTCACTCACGCGTCACTTGGCTCCCGGGGGGATCCCCGGCGGATCCGGCGAGATCCGGGACTCCAGGGAGTGGTCGTGAGCCGAGCTCTCGCAAACGCCTGCTCGTAATGAAACAGTAGCTAAAGCCAACAAATATATCAGTTTTAAGTCTTTTTGTAGAAACCTGGTTCTGCGGAAGCTTCTCGCTGACTCTCTACAGCAGTTCTTTGGCTGCAGATTTGCTTGTCACTGAGTAACTAGTATAGGAGCAATGGGAATAGTCAATGGGTGATAACAGGCGTGTTGACACACGTTTTGGTGGTCAGCAGCCCCCTCTTGCCGAATTGTAGGAACTTCAGCGTGCTCCTCGCTTGTTTAAGGGTGTGAGCGTGGTGTGAGCTGGTCAGCTTTGTGTCATTGTGTTACAAACACTGTCCTGGGGTTCCTGCAGCCCACACCAGAGAGAAGAGGGCTGTGTGCTGAGGAACTTTAGCTCCTCAAAGTGTGCTGAAAATAACTCTCTTGCCCTTACCTGGCTGCATATTTCATGTCTGCATCAAACCATCCACTTGTGATCTAAAGTGATCATGATAATTTATAAGTGATGGTTTGTGAAAGGAGTGTGTGGATCATAATAGCACTACTTAAATGTTTCTTCAGGGTGCTTCAGAGAGACATCCAAAAGTGAAAACAGCTTTGCTGATGAACTATTCAATGACATGTCAAGATGATTCTGCTGTGAATAAATTTAACTTGGGGCTTTGCAGAATGTTAAGTGCCCTATAAACTAATAAGTCCCCATTATGGAATTTCATGGTTATAATTCTTAAATAGAATCACAGAATGGTTTGGGCTGAAAGGGATCTTAAAGCTCATCTAGTTCCAAGCCCCCTGCCATGGACAGGGACACATTCCACTAGACCAGGTTGTTCAGAGCTCCATCCAGCCTGGCCTTGACACTTCCGGGGTTGGGGCATCCACAACCTCTCTGGACAACCTGTGCCAGGGCCTCACCACCCTCACAGTAAAGAATATTTTCCTAATATCTAGTCTAACCCTACCCTCTCAGTTTGAAGCCATTTCCTTTTGTCCTGTCACTCTAAATAGTCCCTCTTCATCTTTCTTGTTGGCTCCCTTCAGTACTGGAAGGCCACAATCAGGTCACCCTCAAGCCTTCTCTTTTCCAGGCTGAATGATTCCAATTCTCTCAGCCTTTCACCATAGCAGAGGTGCTCTGTCCTTCTGATCAACTTGGTGGCCTCCTCTAGACTCACTCCAACAGCTCCATGTCCTTCCTGTGCTGGTGACCCCAGAGCTGGAGGCAGCACTGCAGGTGGGGTCTCACCTGAGCTGAGCAGAGGGACAGAATTCCCTCCCTTCCTGTGCTGTCCACACTGCTTTGGATGCAGCCAAGGACATGGTTGGCTTTCTGAGCTACCAGTGCACATGGCTGGGTCATTTCCAGCCTCTCATCCATCAGCACTCCCAAGTCCTTGCCAGGGCTGCTCTCCCTGTTCATCCCTCAGCCTGGATTGATATTGGGGGTTGCCTTGACCCAGGCGCAGCACCTTGCACTTGGTCATGTTAAACCCCATGGGGCAAATGGAGGGTTTATAATTATCTGTAAAGCTTACAAATATCTTCCTATTTCAATACAGGTTTTGAAGTAATTTTTAAGGAAAGTATTTTGATAAAAAGCTTTTTTTAATTAAAAAAAGCCACATCAGTGTGGTTGGTCAGGAGCAGGTGGAGAAAGTGACAGTGGGCTGATATTGTGAAGCCTCAACAGCAGTAAACAAGAGGCAGTGCTCTTATCTTGCTGAAATCTTTAAAATATAAGGTTTTGTGAGTTAGAATAATTACACAATACAGAGGATTTATTTGGCTTGATTTGGATAAGATTAAGGTTTCATTTGGTGTGTAGTCAGGTGATTTTAAAGAATGAAAGTAAATCCATTGCAGCTGTAAGGTGCAGTAGGACCATAGGAAAACACACTCAGATCCAGAATATGAAAAAATTGATTAAAATTGAGAGAATTGATTAAACAGTTACAACCGAAATTTCCAGATTTAATTACTCTTGTAGTTACTGTTTTTCTGCATTCTTGTTTTAAGTCCAGCTCTTTAGTGCTTCTTGTTGCAGTATTGATTTTCTGATCAATCTTGATGGCTGTCATACATGGTACCTGCGTGTATGGGTGTGTGTGTATATACATATATGAAAATATGTATTTACATACCTCTGTGTAACTGTTACTCCCTTGCAGTGATAGAATGGATGGTGCTACAACTCCTTCACTACCTGAATACTTGAGGTGTGAAACCAAGTGTTACACACCACCTTACAAAAACTGGGCAAATAAAGTTGTGCAGCAGTTTTGACTAAACGGATGTAAAGTATCACTATCTGAGCTAAAGCTGGTAAAAAACATTGTCTCTGAAGGATAGCAGACTCTGTAGAAGTGGGCATTTGCATGTAACCTGTTCTAGTTTGTTCTCTCCTGTCATCCCCAGAGCTGAAGAGGTCCTTGTATGCCTTATTCTCACAGTTTGGTCACGTGGTCGACATTGTGGCTTTAAAGACCATGAAGATGAGAGGGCAGGCTTTTGTTATATTTAAGGAACTTGGATCGTCTACCAATGCTTTGAGACAGCTCCAAGGCTTTCCGTTTTATGGGAAACCAATGGTAAGTTATTTTGTTACCTCTTTAAAGAGAGAAACCCCATGATAGTGTGATACAGTGTTTTGGTACTTTCACCTTGGGAGTGAACTATTACTTGCACTTTGTTACTGAAGGGTTCCTCAGTCATGTCACATCCTAAGGAGTACCTGGGTGTTATCTAGAGTATCTGATGAGTGTCTAGAAAGATGCTGAAGAGACTGCAGTTAGAATACACACAGAGGTTGAACTGAGCATTTAGGCTTCCTAAGTGATGTTTTTTTGTTTTTCTCTGCTGGATTACAGTTTTTACCTTAAATACTTCCATTTTCCTCATCATGTCTTCCACTGAATCAGTTAAATTTTTTCTGTAATATTATTGAAATTAGGTGCTTTCAGTTACTTCATGTAAAGTAACCTTACCTACCTTTAGATTCATAATGAATATCTAGAACATGATGCTCCCTTTTTGAGGTAACAGTGAGGAGGGTGAAGATCTCCACAGTTTTACTTTCCAGATGTGCTCAGTGATTTAATATTTTTCATTGAGGGCTAGTTCTGCTTGATTGTAGACCACCAAACCAAGTAACTGCACTTCAGTGTAACTTCAGTGAAGCAAATACACTGCTGGTTGATAAACATGATTTAGTAATGTACTCGATAACATGCAGAATAGCACTACTGATAGTAGTTGGATACTTGGATAATTAGGCATCTCTTAATTCTGCAGCTATTGGTGAGGTGTAACAATACATGATGGATGGGTACATTACTACTGGCTTTCAGCTTGTGGCTTTGAGCACTGACGAGGGCAGAGACAGTTATGCTGCTGAGCTATTTTCATTAACAACTTCAGATTCTCTAATGAAATCCTTAACACTGAATTGTGCAAGCTCAGTCCTGCCATTATTTATCCTTAAGGAGTTTTGTGCTCAGTGAAATTCAATAAGAAATAAAAAGATTAAGGCTTCATAAGCTCTCAGGTGTACTTCCCTCTTTGAGCTTTGCCTGCAGCCTGCATACTCTATCTGGGCACTAGACAAAGGCATTAAAATGAATCTTCAGCTGCTAAGTAGTTTGTATTGAGGTAGCTTCTAATAGGGAAAACAGTAGGATTGTGTGCATACATAATGTTGTACCCCTGTATAGTCCTACTTAATCTGCTTACCCTCCTGCATTGGGAAAATCAGCACTGTTGTGCTCCTGACACAATTTATGCAATCCTATTTGGATTAAGGTGGGTATTTGCCTTTCTATTTAAGATGTCTGAGTTTTACTGAACTCACTTCTCTGCAATCAATCATGGCTGGGCTTCGCGAACGAAGATTTGGGAAGGGCCCTACCCACATTTGTTACAATGGTGGCTAAAAAGGCCAATACGAGATAGACACATCCGACTGCAAAAGGCACAACAGAAAGACTCCTTAGGTGGTATATTCAGCAAGGCACGATTATTTCTGCGTTGTCTTTTCTCCTCAACAGTGATCCTGCCTCAAAGGCATCAGCAGTGTTATAGATGGTGTGTCTCCAGACCTCTCGATTGGAGGCCAGAGCAGACCAGTTATGTTGATCAATACGACCAAGGCTGAGATGTTGTTTCAGGGAGTCCTTGTATCTTTTCTTTGGGGCTCCTCTCTTGCAGCAGCCGGTGGCAAGTTCACCACATAGCAAGATCTTAGGGAGGCAGTGGTCCTTCATCCTTGAGATGTGTCCTGCCCAATGCAGCTGTGTTCTCAGCAACATGGCCTCAATACTTGTGACTGCTGCTTGTTCTAGAACAGACGTATTGGTCACATAATCTGACCAGTCACTTCTCTCCAGAGATACAAGAAATCACTGTCAAATTTTAGTTCCCCTTAAAATGGAGTTAAAAACCCTAACAGGTTTTTTAATGGAAGCTAGTTCCAATTTTGTCAAATGTCCTTGTATCTCTGTGTACATTACCTTGACAGATGTTAAAAAGATGCTGTTAGATGGAGTTCTGATTTCAATGAGTTAAAATAAGTAATTTCCATATTAGGGTTTTTTTTAGCATTCTGTAATTGCGTTCAGAACTAGTTATGAGGATTAAATCTCCGTAAGAATACCTACAATTTATAACAATATTTTTAGCGTAAGAAGTTCCTGCAAAAAATGTATAAATACACGGTTAATGGAAGGGGTGCAAAATGTTGTGTTATTAACTGCAAAATGTACTGGGTTGTTCTTTTTTCTTTTAAAAAGCGTATCCAGTATGCAAAAACGGACTCTGACATCATCTCTAAAATGCGCGGGACTTTTGCTGATAAGGAAAAAAGGAAGGAAAAGAAGAAGGCCAAAACTCTGGAGCAGTCAGCAAATGCACCCAATAAAAAGGTTATCCAGGTAAACTGCTTCTCTGTTTAAAAAAATTAAAAAACAAACACAAAAGCTGTTTTAAATATTTTTTTCTCAGACTTAAGTGTTGTCTTTTGGTACTTTTCAATTCCTAAATTGGGGTCTGTTGATACCTAGTGCTCTTGAGCACTTGCTAGAAGTTGAAGGAGAGTGGACTGATTGTACAGTCCTTGCTGTTCCTTTTTTTTTTTCCTCCTTTGCTATTACCAGATGAAAATAAAGATGTAGGGCAAAGGTACAATAAACCAAAGTAGAAACTAACCTCTTTTAAGAAAAGAAGGAATGTGTGCTTATCTTTAATGCCAGCTTCAAGTGCTCAACCAGCTTTTCCTTCAGTGTTTTAATGCCTTGATTGCCTTATAAGCACTGAAGAATGGTAAATGGGAACAGGAGAATTAATTCATAGTTACGTGAAAAGGAGTTGGCTTGAAATGTATCTCCACTAAGGGTTGGCCTGGCCTATACTAACAACATTTAGTAATTTTTGTGCTGAAGTATAGCAGAAAACATCAAGGCATCTGACCAGCTCCTCCCAGTTTATATACTGGGCATGATGTTCTGTGCTGTGGAATATCCCTTTGGCCAGTTTGGGCCAGCTGTCCTGGCCGTGCTCCCTCCTGGCTTCTTGTGCACCTCTTCACCGGCAGAGCATGGGAGACTGAAAAGTCCTTGATTTAGAACAAGCACTACTTATCAACAACCAAAACACCAGTATGTTATCAGTGTTATTCTTGTACTAAATTCAAAACACAGCACTGTACCAGCTACTAAGAAGAAAATTAATTTTGTCCTAACTGAAACCAGGAGTCCTAGGCCTTCATTTTCAAAACTGCTTCCTCCCTCCCTAACTGTTAAACTGAATTTTGTAATGTGGAGAAATAGTTGACTCAGCCATTAGTCAGACCAGATACTACTGATGTTTTTTTATTTTGATTGCCTGGTTTTGGAGCTCAGCAAAATTCATGTGCTTTGTTCCCTTTGGGAAGTATCTCATAAGCAACAAATGTTCCTTGGATTGTAGCTTAAAAAAACCTTAACAAATGTCGTGAGTTGTGTAGAAACATGGTGATGTGTGCTGATATATTTCTAACAGAACACCTCTGTAAAGTTGTTTTGTATTTCTTTGCTAGGGAGCAACACCAAATTCAGCCAATGTCCCAGGGACTGCACCACAGAATCAGGTAATGCTTTTTTATTTTTGTAACTAAAAGCACTAATGTTTAAAATTATTCTCTATGAATAATAGGTTTGTTACACAGGGAAACTTGAGAGTATATTCTACAGTTTTCTTTTTGGCCTGTGAGACATTTGTTTTACAACTAAATCACAGCAAACAAATCCCCCTTTTACTATCTCTGGTTGACAGGAAATGAGAATCTGCAATTTCTTATTATTATACAGAAAACAACACTTTTATCAAGTCATACTGGATTCTTAAATTTGGACTGTGTTTAGTATCATTGTTAATAAATTCCCTTTAACTTAATTTGTTCTAGTAGTAGATAAGGAGAAGGAAGACAATACATGGTGCCAGAATATCTGCCTAAAAGCTTCCTTTCAGGAGTTTGGGGGTCCTCTGCTTACTTTTTTCTTATAGATGTCTAATTTTCCAGAGGTTTGTGAGGAGATACAGCAACAGCCCCCAACACTTCACTCGTCTCGTCTGCTCAGTGACCTTCTAAATGATTCATGCGTGTTAGAAATGAGGGTGCTAAAGAGAGCAAATACTATAGAAGAATTTATTTGCCTGCCCTGCATCTCTTTCTTGAGTACTGTAATTGGGAATTGCATACATCTACAGGGGAAAAGTCTTGCTCCCACTCTGGGTTTTCAGGCACAGTATATGTACATCAGTTCACATCGAAGCACAACACTCTCTGG
The DNA here is from genome assembly GCF_003945725.1 of Corapipo altera. Lineage (NCBI taxonomy): Eukaryota > Metazoa > Chordata > Aves > Passeriformes > Pipridae > Corapipo > Corapipo altera. Next base: position 7,392,036 of record NW_020884911.1, read on the forward strand.
GTATTTGTTTGAACATCAAAAGTTTATTTTCTAATGGCACTGCCTGGAATATTTCCATCAGTTGAAGGAGGTTGCTTTGCTGAGGCTTTAAATTACTTGGCACCATTATTAGGATGTTTGAAGTTGTGTCTTATAATTTACTGGATGACACTGGAATCAGTGTCAGCAAATGACTACTCAGCCTTGTGTCTGCTGGGTGGCTTCAAATTCATATCAGCAGGCAAATCTGTCAAAGACTAAAGCTTTTAATCTAATGAGATTTCTAATTAATAAATTTGAATTGAGCACTGTAGTAAAACCATGTGGGTTTTGTGGATTTGGGTTGCCCGGAAATATTCAGTATTTTGGTAGTACTGTGGATGAACAGGGTATTCATCTTGGCTTCCCACTGCTCTTCTGGAAGGATGTGAGTCTCCTAGGTTCTTCCACTGCCACACGGGTGTCTTGGACAGCACTTCAGCCATTACTTGAGCACCTGGGTGTGGAGGGTGATGCAGTGTCAGCTCTTGACTTGTTGAGTTTAAGATGTGACATCTAAGACAACATGTTAATGTGATTTTTGTGGAAATAAGAACCTCTCTAAATTAATATATCACTGTAAAAGCCAATGAGCTCTGTCTGAAGGTCTTGTGAAGCCCAGCTAGAATGTTATGAGCAAAGCTAAGGGCATGTGTCTTGGTTCAAATAATCATGCAGAGAGATGCAGAAGAATGGGTAGCTGTGTATAATCTTGTGAACTTTGATCTTCTGTTGTTGCAGGTGCCTGATAACCCACCAAACTATATCCTTTTCCTTAATAACTTGCCTGAGGAAACAAATGAGATGATGCTGTCCATGTTATTCAATCAGTAAGTTTTGAATAGAGATGGCTTGTCCTTTGAATTCTTCCGTTACCTGTGTGTGCTTTCTCAGCTGGCAAGCTGACTTTACAGAAATAAGAGTTTCTTCTGAAGGTAGTTCTTTGTCTTACTGCCAAGGGTGCAGATGTCAGTTCTGATGACTTGGTTCAGGAAGCAAATCCAATCTTTTTCATAGCTGGTTTTGATTGTGTAATTTATCTGGTATCAATCTGCACTGGGTTTAAGCTGGTGACTGTAATCTTAAAGACTTTAGGACTGCAGGAGCAGTTTTAAAACTAGCTTTGATTGCTCCTGTATGAATACAAGACTGATTAAATTGCTTCCACCTTACGATCCTTAATTGAGGCATAGTTCTATGGACTGGACATGTAAAACCCTTCAGTTTAAATCTTTCATTAGTAATAACTATTGCACTAGTAGATGCTTCTGAAAAGGTCTTACTGCAACTGAAGAGAGATATGTTATCAAGCTAAGAAACATGATTTGGTTCTCACCTTATTTTACAGGTTTCCTGGATTCAAAGAAGTTCGCTTAGTGCCTGGGCGCCACGACATCGCATTTGTGGAGTTTGAAAATGAGAACCAAGCAGGAGCTGCTCGAGATGCTCTCCAGGGGTTCAAGATCACTCCATCTCATGCCATGAAAATCACTTATGCAAAGAAATAGCTGGGTGCTCCTGTAAAGGAGTTCTGTGGATAGGTTTTTTTTTTTAAATGATGATATTTTCATCAGCTGCCATGTTTGCTGTTCTCTGCAAAAAACATAAGACTTGTGCAGAATTGCCACAATGACCAGGACAGATGTAGGATTTCCACAGATCTACTGGATAGTAACTTTTTCTGTTGAAATACTAATTTTTATAAAATAAAATATAAATATGCTGTTTTCAAGCCATGTTTTTTCCTCATATCTGTCTTAATATTGATTAGCCGTGCAGGGCTTTATTCAGTTTAACTACTTTTAAGGTGACACTCATTTCTCAGAAGTAGGTGCTGAAAAATAGCTGTCCTTCCAAAGCAAAAAGTGTGATCAGGAATGCTGAATGCCAGCATGTTCAGAATAAATACAGCACTCAACCTTCAGCCTCGTTATCAAGGGGACAGCTGCTTTTCAGCAAGAATATTTTGTCACTTAGGAAAAATGACTTATCATTAGCGAGTTTTTTTCCCCAGCTATGGGTGGAAATTGCAGATTGACACCACTGTTGTTCAACTTGGTTTTGTCTTGGTGGCTGGCAGTAGAAGCAAGTCCCCAGAAGAAACATAAAAGTTTCTTTTGCAAAGTACCTATTCCTAATGCCTCTGGGTTGGTTAGGTTTGTTTTACTTTATTTATTTTATTTACTTTTCTCATTTATTAAAAACCTTGCAGGTCTTATGTAATTAACACTGGATGCAGTGAAGTAATCAGATGTAGTATTGTGAGTTGTAACTGCTCTCAATGTTTTGGTAAAAAAATCACTTTAAAAAGTTGTAGTGTTTTGTATGTGGCAACATAACCCACTTTTTTTTGCACAAGACCTAAAAAATTGAAATTTCATCTGCTCCCAGAATATATTGCAAGATGATACCTCTTTCACAATCATCTCGGTTACTGACCTGTCTTCATATACAGATTTTTTCATTCTTTTTAGTGATTTTTTTGTGAGTGTTCTAATACTTGTAAGTTAAAATTGTTTCCATGTGCCTGTAAGGGAGCAAAAATGACAGTTAATCCATCATGAACCTTTTGGTTTTCCTTTTGCAGTCATAGTTCTATAGGTATTAATTATGCTGTCATTGCATCCCACTAGTTTGTGTACATGAGACTGCCATTGCTTTTCACATTTATTTACTTCCAAGGGTTTGGTGCTGTCTGCCAGGAAAGTTGGACACTACATATTGGAGTTCGGAGGAAGGAGTAATGGGCTGGAAGGTTAGAGGAGAATGTGGTGAAATCAGCTGTGAGGGGAAGGTGATGCTAGAAGTTGCAAGATGCACTGTCTTTAAAAGAGAGTGTGGGATATTTGATGACAGTTTACAGGTTCTGCTGTTCTGCCTGTGGGCTGAAAGCTGGTACAGCCAATAGCTCTTCAGGCCTCCTCATGAATTTGGAAGTGCTGGTTTAGGAGTTGGAAGTGCTGTTTAGGAATTTCCAGACTTGCTTTTTATCACATCTAAGGACTGATCCAGACCAGCCTTCTGTAGCCCGACAGCCTGTACTCTGAATTGCTGACAGGGCAGCACCCACAGCAGCTCTGGTGGGTGTTCCTTTTGTGTGTGTGTGCCTGAATGTGTTTTAATTAAAATACTCCCTACAAGTCTTGCTTCATATATGCTAGGACAAGATTTGAGGAAGGTAGATGAATTCCAGGTGTCCTCTCCAAGGTTTAAAGAGGACATTTTAAGTCAGTCTGTGGCACCATTTAGTGTCTTGCATCTGCAGACTCTGTAAAAAGGGGGAAATTGTTGCTGTCCTGGTGTGACCTGTGTGTTCTGCTGTGACTGCATCTCCCTGGGGGAGGGTTCTTACCTGCACAAGTATGTGGTGCTTGAACTCTTAAATTTGAAATTTGAATTGCTGACTTGCAAAGCCTTCTTCCTGCGTTGCAACTCCCTTATGGTTTGCTTACATTGCATCTGTCTATTAGAGTCCCGGTAGGTCCTTTCTGTAGATGGAAATGGAAATCTCTGCCACTGAGGGTTTACAGTCCAGCAAAGATCATTCATCCTTGTCAGTGAGCAGTTGCAAAAATGAAGGACAGGAGGATTTGGAAGGATGTAATTTCCTTCGCTGCTTAGCAGGATCTGACTTAATTTCCATTTTCAAACTTTGCTTGAGGTAAGATTAAGGCTGTAGACAAGTCTAGGAAGGCTTAGCCTGTTTAAATAATATAGTTGATGATTGAAATGTTAATGCAGAATGGCTTTAGGAGGGGATTCGGTTTTGTGAGTGGACCCTGAGATCTTCCCTCTGCCTGCGGCTCCTTTGGTGGGGTGGAATGTCACTCCAACCCGTTCCCATTGGCCCAGCGTGTTTGTCCAGGTGTCTGCCTCTTCCATAAAAGGCTGGAATCATCAGACCTGGCACACATTCTTCAAGTGCTGCGGCAAAGAAAAATGACACAACGTGTTTATTTGGTGGTTTTACTTTTGTGTCTCAGTTTAATGTGTCCTCTTGCAACTGGAATTTTTATGGACAAGCTTTCCAGCAAGAAGCTGTGTGCTGATGATGACTGTGTCTGTAAGTAAATCTGCTTTAATTTTGAGGACAAAATAGTCTCAAAAATAACGGCGGAGTTTGGATGTGTTAGAGAGGTGAAAACTACTCTGCTTACTTAGCTATGTTACATTTACATTGACTTGTCAGCTTTAAAAGTAGAGTGGGAGGGTGATGTGGAATGTCACATCATTTTACTGCAAAGTGGGTTTTGTAAAGGACATTTTTCTTTTAAGTGAAAGTTAAGTGTAGAGAGAAGGATTGTAACTTTCACTGTGGTGAAATGGCACAATCTTAAGCTGTTACTTCGCTTACTGTAAAATAGCAAAATGAACAGAGCAAATTCTTTAAGACTTTTACTAATTTCAAGATAACCTATTTTTATCTGTGGAAATAGTTTTACCTATGTGCATAAAAGCCCACATGTATTTGTATTTCTCTAAAATTATCCATGTATTTAAATTCCTCCATCTCATTCCTTTGGTGTTTTTCTTTCCTAGACACTATTTCCCTTGCCAGAGCAGAAGAGGATTATAATGCTTCAGACTGCAGATTCATCAATATTAGAAAAGGGCAGTTGATCTATGTTTACTCAAAACTAGTGGAAGAAAAAGACTCTGGAGAATTCTGGGCTGGAAGTGTAAGAGGAGATTCTTGTACATATGAACAAACTAGAAGTATATTAACACACATTTCTGTCAAAAAATGGATGCTAATGCTTAAGCTATTGTGGGGTTTAAAGCAACAACTTAGTTTTAAAAGTGAAAGTTTAAACAGACTGGTTGAGGAGTCTTGAGGGCTGTAATATTTTTCTTTTTTAAAATGAAATATCTTCAATAGCTATATAGTAATTATGAACTGAATCTTAACAGAAGGGCTCAACAGTTCTTTTCTGTGGCTATTTGCTGAAACTTTGGAAGAGAAAGCTTTTATCACAATTGGTCATAAAACTCTTAAATTTAAGTGAAGCAAAGATAAATATTAACTGCATTTACAAAAAAAAAGATCCAGACAAACTACAAGCAGTATCAGTTTTCTCGAGCTTTATGCCCGGTTTGTTTCATATGCCAGCTGATTGGAACCTAGGAAGTGTAAAACCAGAGTAAGAACACTACTGGGTGACTCCTTTTGACTAAATGATAAACCAGCTCGAACCAGATGAGGATTGTTTTAAGGTACCTAATTATACATCTCCTTGCTTGAAGGTTTATGGAGAACAGTATGAAGACCACATGGGGACAGTTGGTTATTTCCCTAGCAGTTTAGTCTCAGAGCAACATGTCTATCAAGAAGCAAATAAGACTGTTCCTACAACGGTAAGGAATTTGCAAAAGCCAAGTTGGCTACATAATTATACTTGGCTATGTAATGCTAATTTGCTGATTGTGGAAGTTGATTGTAGCATGTCACAGATCCTTAGGGATGCAATCCTTATACAGGCAAATAGCCTTGATAAAATCCCTAACATAAGCTTTGATACTGCAGACATTACAAATGCTGGAATAAGGGCTTCATCCTATTAGAGTTCCTGTTGATTTGGATAGTATTCCTTCAAGGCCATGTAACTTTTACCCAAAGCTTTCTATTTTAGAGCCTGGCTATTGTGCTGTGAACTTCAGTAATGTGTAAAAGTGTGCCTTCTGTTAATTGTACATATAGATGGACACTGCCGTACAGAACTTGTGATTGCTGAGAGCATGTTTGCTTTCCATTACAAAGTTAATGGTATGTCAGAAAATTGAATTAAAAAGGTTTTGGAAGCACAATAGTGTACTGTGAGTAAGTAGGCTGCATTTCTGAAAGGATGGTTGTCCCTGATCCTGCACAGTAGGGTTTCCTATATTGTAAAATTTGTATTTTTACTAAATATCTGAAGCACTTCACAGAGGAGTGGAAGAGGAGGGTCCTTTCTTCAGAGGCTGGTATGGTTTGGCTTACAATTAATGCTTACTGGTAGCTTATTTCTGTGCTTAAAACCAAATCGAGTGGTAGACTTACAGTACTTAACTTCATCCATACTGAATGTTTAGCTATACACTGTTTTGCAGCATATGGCAAAATACAATTAGTGTGTCAACCTGGAAATTGTATCTGGAATCTTTAATCCTAGGTCCAGATTATTAGATGGGTCTGATTAACACCCATCTAATAATAACACCCATGAGGAAATAAGTGAAGGAAGAATTTTGTTTCAGGTTAATAGTTGAGAGGATCTGTGTTACAATGTGTCAGACAAGTTTTATTTGCGGAAATGCACATCTTTATCCAATATTTATCCAGTGATTGCTTTTCTTGACACTACACCAGGTTATTCCGAATTTGTCCCAGAAGCTTTGCAGTAATTAATTAGTCAAAGAACATGAAAAAATGACTAAAGTATGTTTCTAAGCTCTTTTCTCAATGGTATGACAGCCAGTCTGCCGCATGGCAAACTGAACTGGAAGCAGAGTAGGTTAAGCACTGCCTTGGCCTGCAACCTGACTCAGGGTCCACAGTGGAGTCCTGTCAGGCTGCAATACTGAGTTTTAATTGGCAAGTCATTTCTTTCACAAAACTATTGACACAAACTTCCAGTCCTTTCACCCTTCCTTCACATTCTTGCTGTGCAGGAACACTGTGAGGAAAACAGGAGGCAATGCAGAGGTGTTCTTCGTGTCCTACTGATCTCAGCTGTATGTTGCAAATAGGACCTTCAGGATCTGACTCTTTGTTCACATTTAAAACAGTCTATAGCACACCTTGACCCATCTGTGGACATGCTGCCTGCTCCAGAAATAACCCTTTAAAGGAGCTGTTCTACACAGAACTAGTGTTGCACACCTCCACAGATACCATCAGCTTTCTATCTGCAAGTTGGGAGCCAGTCTTTCGCTCACAGCTCTGTAACCTTCTCTCAGTGTTTTTGCTTTGTTTGCAATGTTTTGCCCAGCCTTGCACCTGCAAAGCCCAATATTGGTGTGCTTTCTTAGGAAGGGGTTCATATTTATTTACGGAGATCTGGTGATGCCCAAAGCGTAACAATAAATCAGCATCCAGCACCTGCCCTGATCAAGGCACTGGATGGCAAAAACCATGGCACTGGATGGCACTGTGTGAAGAAAGGACTGATAGGGAACTCAATGGGGAACAATACTGTGGGGAGCACCTGAAGCCTGAAAGAGAACATCAGCCTGGGGGCCTCTGTGTCTCTGACCCTCCTTTTATTTTTTTTCTTTTTTCATCCCCAAAAGTAACTTTCACTGTTGGAGTCAATGCATGCCATTAGCTGCAGATCTTGCTATAGTAAACCTGCCTGTGAACTTCTCTCAGCCTCCTTTTGTGCAGCACTTGGGTAATCCATGCCTGTCAGTTGCTGTTTGAGCAATAAATCTTAGGAGATTTTTTTTTTCTCGGTGCTGCTACTTCTGAACCATTGAATCAAATTGAGTACAATGGACTGAGCACAACAGGCCGTGTGTACTACAGAGTGGTGTCGGATTGCCTGCTTTACCTCTGTCGCTTAAAATTGCCCATTTGCTGGCTGAGAGCACTCTCATTATCAGTAAGCAGCTGTTCTGCAACAGCTCCCTGTCTTCCTGCGTGCAGTGGGCAGCTATTTGGGATACATTGAATGGAAATGAGCACCACAGTGTGGTAATTCCGTGCAACAGAATCAAGATCTGTGTAGGCATGTAAGGTAGTAGCAGGAAGGAAGCAATATGCTCTGGAAGTCTATTCCATGCCGGAAGTTTTCAAACAGAATATTGGCATTTGTTCTCTAGTCAGCATTTCTCCGTAGCAACTGTACTGCACAGCCTCAGTCTAAGTCATCCTTTTCATGTGGGATTAGGAATTGTTTGAGGATAAGGGGTTACGTACGTCTAATGAATCCAGGTATGGATGTAGAAACACAAAACAAAAAAGGGAGATAAAGGAATCGTTTGAAATTAAGAGAGAAGGAGGTATTGTCTAATTAATTTTAAGAATTCAAGGCAGGAACAAATCTGAGCTATGCAAAGGAGTCAAAAGACAAAAGGCCTGTTTCTTTTCCAGAATGCTTTGAATATATTATGGTGTACTTTGTGTATATTATAATGTATTCTGTGTTTGCATTTACTCATGTACCTTTGGGGGCTGATAAAGGAATGTTAATCTTCAGTAATCTCAAAACATCTTTCCTTTTAACTCTCTTTTTCAGGACATTGATTTCTTCTGTGAGTAGCACTGAATGCAGTCAGGCAATCTTTTGGCTGCTACCAGGGAAAGCCGCTGGGAGGAAACTGGGGCACTCTCCCTGGACACAGAGCTCTGCCTGTAATAGATGTTTGTGGAACAAGTAATCTTTCTCCAAAATAATAAAATTTTCATTTAAAGAGAGTGATTTGGGATAGGGACCTAGTCCCACATAGGATTTATTCTTTAGAAATTTTTTTACCTGCATATGCTTTGCTACTTGTTAATAAAGGTGATAGCCTTTGAATTGCTATAAGTCTCTCTGGTATGAATATGCATTGAATGGGATTAAACTGAACTCAGATCTGCTTCCTGCATTTCACATTTTTAGGTGAATCTTTTTTGGAAAAACACAGCTTGGCATTCAAACCCCTCAGTGTTCATGCTGCAGCGTACCTGGCTGAAATAAACAGGAGCTGACTTTCAGGAGGAGGGGAGAATCAATACTATGCTAGGGGACATTGGAGGATGCTTTTGATTTTCTACAATCTTTCTTTTTCCCCTGCAGTGATTGTTGTCCTTGCAGCTTCTCTTTGGAAATCACAGCAGTTTCACCATTATTGTTTCAGTTGTATGTACACTTGACAGGATCTCAAGGTCTGTTTCTGTTCATTTTATCGCAGCATAGGGGAAACATGCACAGCTTGAGGTGTATGTCAGGTTTGCATTTAAAAAAGGTTGTGTAGAACTCTCAATGTGGCCTCTAAATGCACTCTTAACTGTCTGAAGCCAGTATTAAGTTTTCAGCCTCAGGCAGGGATTCAGAAACCTTTAAACTAACCTGTTCTGTACTTTTCAACAAGGATGTCTTTGAAGAAGTGTAATACTCATAAGTCATTACCTTAAGTCAGAAGCTTGTAACTGAGCGAGCCTTCCCGCTGCCATGGGATCTGATCCCTTGTTTGCCGATGGGAGCAGCACTGTTCGGTGAGCGCAGGGTGACATCCACCGGCTGGCTTCTGCCTGGCTCTGGGAAGGACTCCGAAGGCTGGTTAGTAGCATCACAAGGACACCCAGGCTGGGAGGGTCCTCGGGGTCTCCTACCAAAATCAGGGTCACACCAAATCCACATCAGAGTGCTCACAGATTTGCTCACTCTTAAAAGCCTCCAGGGGTGCTGGGTGACTCGGTCCTTTATTTATTCTCATAGTGAAAATTACTTGCTTTATCTGAAACCTGTTTTGTTTTGTTTTGTTTGTTTGTTTGTTTTTTAAATTTAGGTCATAGTGAAAATTACTTGCTTTACCTGAAAGCTGCTTTGTTTTGTTTGTTTGTTTGTTTTTTAAATTTAGGTTCACTGTTCCTTTTCCTCCACAGAAAACCTCAAGTAAAAGCCCAGATCCATCTTCTCAATATGCCCCTTGTAGTTTAAGGGGAACTGTTTCTTCCCTAGGCTTGAGAAGTGCAGCTTACACAGCTGCTCCCATCAGGGCTGGTGGACCCTGCCCAGCTGGTTCCTGAACATACTCTAGTTGTGTAGCAGCAGGCCAGGTTTCTGATTTGTGGTGTTAGTAACAAGAAGGATGACTGAGTTTCAGAAGGATTCACACATGCTTATCTGATTCTCACTTGTGACAACACTAACATTTCACAGTGTAGATTTTTTTTTTTCTGATTACATACAGTGCTGTAAGCATCTTGTTATCTACTCTGCTAACAAAACACATGCCTCAGGGCTTATGATAGATGACAAGGAGTTCACTCAGAGCTTTCCTGCAATGTGTTTCTTCCAGGGAAAATATGTTCTTGCCACCACAGTTTTGTCACACCAGTGCAGTCTGACAACAACAAGAGAGCTGCGTGTTCCTGAAGTGTGCTGGCCCTGTGGCAATGAGACAGTGCTCGAGGTGCCTGCACCCACAGTGGTGTTACCAGTGTGTCGGCCAGCTCTGCACAATAAACTTTAGTGACACAAAACAGTAGGCAGATGGTAAGTACCAAGTTCCTTTCCACACACAGGCTGCAGCATGAGGGTTTTGGTGGAGGAGAAACATCCCCAGCTGCCCTGGCCCAGAGCTAACGAAGGGCTGATTGCAGCCCTGACTGAGATCAAGGGGGGATGAGCAACAGCTGCTGTAAAAAACACCACCTGGGCAGGGTGAGGGTGAAACTGGGGGATGCAAAGACAGATTGAGGAAGGAAGAGTGGTTGGCAGGGTGGGGACATGCAGGAGAGGGTGAAATGTGATGGTCTGCATTCTGTTATTCTCTGTAACCCAGAGCACTTTTTTTGAGCTGGCTATTGCAAGAAAATACCTGTCTGATATGAACCTGAGACTTCTTTTGGCCTTTAAATTTAGGATTCCTTACTCTGGAGTAGCCAGGTAAGGAAAAGAATAAGTTGGGGCCTCTGTTGATTCTCATAATAGTGCTTGCTATTAAACTACTCCTCATTTATATTTATTTACTGGAAATACCTTATTTAAGCTGAAAGATAATTTGTCTTTCTTTCCTCTTCTCTGGCAGAGACGCTTTATCTTCTGTTGGCTGACACTGACCTGTCTACAGGGTTTTTTCCCTTACAGCCTCCCACTTCTATTTGGTTTTCTTGAACTAGTATGGCTGTGTCACCAGCCCCCAGAGGTGACTGATAGGTTTATGAAGCAAAATGGCTTTCGGGTTTAGAAATGGCTGTTTTTTTCAGGGATGGGTAATGAAAACTGCTTTGAGATGGATGAATAGTGTTGTCAGCACAAGCCACAAGGAGCTGGTGTGAGGCTGATTGTTCTTCCTGCTCAGACTGAAATTACACTGCCAGCCCATGACAAGCTGAAGCTCAAAATATATAGTATTGGGTAAAACTGCATGAGCATTAAGTAAATATTGTTGAATATATATATATATATAGTAATATTTGAGTTTCTCAGCATTGTTTAAATAAAGATGTGAATTCCTCTGAGGAGTGTAAAATGCAAAAGGACACTTAGCCTTGAGCAAGTACACAAACTGTAAAGCTTGTCTTACCTGATAGTGTGGTCAGAATGCAGCTTAAAGAAAGCTCTCCTGTCTGTATTGTAATGCTTTTTTCACACATTCTATAGCAAAGCACTGCCTGTGGCCAGGCCCTCAAGCAGTGGCAGCGGTGTTAAGATTTGTTAGAGGGCAAAGACTTTTTTTTTTTCAGGTGGGGAAATGCCCATAGAAGAACACTGGGTTTCACTACTGTATTTTTGCCACAAGGGTGTGTAAAATTGTTTAAGTGGGTGGACTGGGTTTGTAGGTGTAGTACCCAGCTCTAGTCAGATTTGATTTTTTTCCTCCCATATGGCATACCCTTTGAACAGCAGTGTGGAAGAGAAGAGCTGCCAGTCCATCTGCTAGTGGCTGTGTTGGAGTATAGCCCACAGCAGTGAGTATTCCATTATAAATCTACCAGTTTCAGTGATGTTTTGTTGGCTGGAGATTGCTTAAGTCGCAGGCAGACTTTCTGGAAGTCAGAGGTGGAGAAATTCCTCTGCATGAGTAGTAACCCATGGGTCTAGGCACTCAGCTATGATACAGGGAAGTTCTAACTCTAATTGTTCGTGGTTGTAACTCTGGCTGAGTGCATCCTACTTGTCCTCACTTCTGGGGGTTACCGAGGCAGCTATTGGTGACAGAAGGGGATAGTTCCCAGTTCTGGTGCAGAACAGAGAAATTCCTCAATTAAAAGTTTCCCAGGAGAAACACTCTTACTTCCTTCAGAGTCCTAGTGGATTTTGAAAATCTTTAAGAGAAATATGTGTCAGTTGTTCCAATGAATGGCTTCTTGTAGATGTTGTAACTGCTCTTCTCTTTGGAAAGAGTAACACAGCTTTGTTTAATCTAAATGCAGCTAGCTTGATACCTGGGGTGTTCTTTAGGCAGTTGCCAGCCCTTCATGCTACAAAGGGTAAAACTGCTAGCACTGGTCTGATGTAAAGTCAGGCTAGTTTAATATACTGTACAGCATGTATTGATCATGGTGCTAACCAAAGCCTTAATTTCTCTATATCTTCCTTCACATGGAAATGGATCTTTGTAATGTGTCCGCACACCCTTTCCACTTGACATATAACTCGTCTTACTAAAATTAGTATTTTAGCCTGGGTTTTGTGATGGGAGACACTGAATGGGCTGTGACTCAAAGCAAGAACAATATTGTAAATGTAGAAGTGTACTAGCAGATAAAGTTTCCTGGCTCAAATGATACCAAGTGGGGGTGAGAGAACTGTGTACTGAAAGGAAGCAGTAGGAGATGGAGTAGGAAACTGGTGCAGAAAGATGCCTGGAGCCTTAAAAGACCCGAGAAAAGCAGACCTGACATGGAAAATGGTCCAGACAACGGGAACAAGGCACAGATGATGTAGCTTGTGCTTTCAAGAACACAGCCATCCTGTGTTAGAAGACAGATTCATCCCTGCACTCCCTGGACCAGAGGTGATGTCTTTGCATTTAGTATCCCTGGAAGAATTTTTTCACAGCTTTGTGTCATTGCTTTGTGAAGCTCATCCCAGACGCTGTAGCTTAGCATACCTGACTAGTTCCACTTTGTGTTGCAAGAATACTCAACGTGTAACAGACGTAGTTACGTGTGCAAAGTACAAAATCATGTTGTTTCAAGCTATGGATGTGGCTCCTGAAAGCTTCTTGGCCATGCGAGTGTGATATTGTCCCTGGTGTAATTAGCCCCGTCTTTCAACTCAATAAACAGTTTTTGCAGCACACAACAGTGCTGTAACTCTAATGCTTGCAGCCTGTTTCTAGCTAGCTCAAGGGTCTCTTCCTTATGCTGCTTTTTGTGGTGTAGGCAGACTTTTGGAACTTTCTGTTAGCTTGGGAGAAAAGGTCAGAGTATCATGACCCAAGTGCTGTCTTTTCAACAGGAAAAGCTGCACCTACGGAAAAAAACATTATGTCATTAAACTTCAGCAATAGAGAGAAGACAGCAAAATCTCTGTCCCTAAGGCATTACTACCTCCTTCCCTGAAGGAGACATGGGTTTCTGCCAGAACAAGTTCAATATGCTTTCATTAGCTCGTGGTCTGTTTGTACTGTAGACTTGTAAGCAAATGCTATGTGTTCTTAAGGGTTTGAACTGCCACTTTTTGTGTTGAAGACAGAGTTCTGTCCTAAACACTGTTTTTTTTGTTTGGTGTATTCTTTTTTTCTTTTGTTTTAAGGGTGAGAAGCAAGTGCAGGAGGAAGTAGCTATTCAAGGATACTCAGAACAGCCATGGGCAGGAAATTACTAAGTCTGTGGTTCAGGCTGTTAAGCCAGGTCATCCTTTGGTATTTACAGCCTACATGTGTATAAAGTCATAATGTGCTGCGGAGCAAATTTAGGTTGTGTTTTCATTTGTATGTGTTAGATACACTTGGGCACTGGGAAAATATTGAGCTGTTTGGAAGCTCATACAATTTCTGAGTAAACACTAGTGGGTGTTGATGCTTTCTGGAGCTGCTTCAAATTGTCTGAATGTGACCAGTGAACACAGGGAGTCTGGCAGGCCTGTTTGGAGCATTATCAGAAAAGTACAGTTTTCAGAAAAACGAAGTTTAACAGAAGAGTTTATGGGGAGAGAAAAATGCGTAGTAAAAAAATGCTTATTTTGACTCTTCATGCAAACATAAATATTGATTATTTTCCTCCGTCAGCCAGTCAACTAAATACCACCATAACTATGTTTGTTGCACAAACAAGTGATGATGTTTCTTGAAATACTCCTCCATACTGTGAGTTCTGCAGCTCTACCTTGTTCTACCTTGAGCTATTGTGGCACTTTAGTTCTAGCTGTGCTGAAACTTAATCTGGCAGCATAAAGGCTCCAGAGTGAAGGCAGTGGCTTTCCCATTCTGTTCAATTTGGTAGCTGCTGATGGCTGACTGTGTATGAAGAGCAGCTGGTGTGATTGGGAAGATGGGCAGCTTTTAAAGCATTTCTTTTTGTGGGAGGCACAGTGCAGCAAGGAATAGGTGTCTCCATGATGTAATGGAGCTCAATGCTCTGGTTCTCAGTTGGTGTTGCAATGTCACTTAAAGCAGCAGAGTCCTGTGTGCTTAATATATGACAACATGGCCATCTCAGTGTGATCATCATTAGGTTCCCCTTCATAAGCCAGCCTTGTTTGTGTCTCCAAGTGGATGATGAAACCAACTGGCTCTTTTTTATTCTGAAGTCAGCTGCTTTGAATTTGTCTCCTTTGTTTTCAGATAATTTTTTTATCAGAAAGATGTAGCCATTCATACCCATTGTTGGCCTATGGAACAAAGAAACAAAAATCACTGTGTGATGGTTTTGGGCCCCTCTCCTGGCACCTTGCACCCCTGTGTTGTGGTAGCAGTGATGCACTCTGAACAAACAGCTGTTGCTATCTGTCTCTACTAGTAAAAAACATGAATGTTAAACCACTATAATGAACAATCCTAAATAGTTCTGCTACCTTGTGCTTTGAAGACTTTACATTATACCCCTCTTACCTTCTTTGAAGCCACCATCAGTCCTTCTCCACTAATGTTAAAAAAAAAGACCTGTAACTGAATCTCCTATTGTACTAGTTTTTAAGAGCACTTTGAATGTTGTCTGAGGAAAGGTTGTTGTCCTCATGTCATATCCCACAGCTGTTTCTTCACTGAAGCAGTACAGAGATTTACAGAACCCTCCTCAGCCCTTTAGCATGTGAAGAATGTTTTTCTTCAAGATATAGATTGTTCCACTCATACCATGAATACTTTAACTATCAACCACTTCTTTGTCTGCATAAGTGCTACTGCATGCCACAGGATTGCAGACTGCAGAACCTACAGAAATACAGTCAACTGTGTTTTCTAACCCTGTGTGCAACCGTGAAAGATTTAACTTTTTCTACAGCTGGCACTTTCTCCAAACTAGAAGTGCCAACACAGACATGTACATAAGCTGACTCCTTCCACTTTGCTCATAAACCAATGCAGGGCAGAGATTCTAAGTGATTGTACCACTAAACAAAAAACTAAATGCCTTTGCAGAATTGGCTGCAAGCCCAAATGTTAGCAAGCTTTGACAGGTAGTGACAGCCAGTCCTTCTAATTTTTGAGGAGAATGCTTTTGTTTCAATCTTGCTAGGTACCTTTTTAAATAAATTGCTCTTTCTCTTGTTTCTGATCTTAATGGATGAATGAGGAAGAACTGTTTGAAGATAAAAGCTATTAATCCTTCAAGAGCAAAACCATCTTCTTCATCTATTTTTAAATGGCTCTGTTTTCTGTGTATCAGTCAGCAAGCTGAACCAGAAGAGTTAGAAAATCAGCTCTGAAAGGTGTGGAACAGGTTGTTCTCCTGCGTGGAGGTAGAGCTCACTCATGATCCTCTTACTGAGACTGCAGTGCGAGCTTTCAAACCAGTCCTTCAGAGATTTAGCCTTAGTCTCTACACATAGAGCACAGGCTGTGCCTCTTGGGCAACTCGTTCACCTCCTCGGAGGAAAATGGTGGAGACCCCATTCTGTACAAACCTCCTACTCAGTCTCTCGGTTACCACAAAATGTTGTGAGTAATACACAATAATAGGAAGTTTTCTGAATGATGGTGACTAAAATGGGCTATTTTGGGGGCCTTAGTGTTGAGGGAAACTCAATTTATGACTATATTATTAAAAAATATTATTATTAAAAAATCTTGCTCTCTGCTCTGTGACATATGCTACCACCGCTATTCAGCTGTAAACTAGCTTAAGGAATTCTTCAACACACAGAACTAGGTGTTAGACTAATTAAGTTCTGTCTTGCACCTCTAGTGTTATTGTCCTCTGTGTGCCGCAGCATCACATCCATTAAACAGGCTGTGTGTCACACTGAATTGTGTGTGATGTGTCTTAGATGCATTTTATGGGCTCTCTTTCATTTCTATGGCTCCTAATCTGCAGCTGATGAGTTCCTGCCTTGCGCTGCTGCTGTAGGTGACTGCAGAGGCTGTTGTACAATTTGTGAAAGCCCACTTTGAGTACTAGAACATAGGAATGTTCTGGTTTTCCCACGGTCACAAGCTACCTGTCTACAGAGATAGTGCTTCATTTTGCTCAGATAAACCAAAGATTTGAACATGCTGCCTGCACTCTGCCCTCTACAGAGTAATAGCAGGTTCTGAGGTCACCTTTGGATATTAGATCATCTCTAATTAGCGTAGCTGAATTTAGAGGCTCAAGTATCTTCCCTGGTGCTCAATTAGATCTGAGTCTTGTAGACTTACTTCAGGTAGTAGCACAGTAACTATCATCTAAGTCTATGTGATGGATTCGAATACTTCTGGAAAATGCTGACAGAACACTGCTTTTGTTCCACGAATCCAAGTGATGTTTTACTGACTGAGCTGCAGTGTTGAGGCACTCCCATTTTAAATTCTTCAGGAGCCAGAGCTGATTAAACCAACCTTTGAAAATAAAGTTTATGAATTTGAGTAAATACGGCCCAAGCGTGGGGAAGGAGATTGTGCCACAACTGGTGGCCCACTCGGATTGTTGACTCATGGATTCCTGATAGCAGACTGGGAATCTGCAGATACAGGGCAACTGATCACCTTTGATCTTTCTGTATTAGAAAAGGCCAGACCCACCTCACCTAAATATTATCTCTGTCTTCATCATTCTTGCCACTAGTCTGGCATTCCTGTTTTGAAGATTTGTCAAAGGTTGGCAGAGTTAAGGGTAACTGCACATTTACCAGGAGATGTACTGGTGAGAGCTGCCATAGAAAGGCCTGCAGCAGCATCACAGAGCTGTGATCATCTGAATTTTGCAGGAGGTTGTTGATATATATGCAGATTAAAATCTTTTCTTGGAGTCTTCCCCATAACTTGCTTCCCTCTAGGCTTATGTGATGTCTATGTTCAGTAAAATTTCATGAGGCTGAAGAGAAAGTTTTCTCTGAGAAATCAGAAGTGGCTGTTGCTGGAGCCTTTTGAGACAATGGAACTCGTATTTGAGAGCAGAGACGAGATATCTCTGAACATAACATTCTACTAGGAAAGTGCTTTGGCTTTGGTTTTTTAACTCTTACAATAGGCATGTTGCTGAAGATTCTTAGCTACAGTGTTTTAACCTCTGGATGCTTAAGATAGAAAAATATGCTTTACAAGCTATTGTAATGTTAATGGTCCATAATTACTAGTATCTGATGCACTAGTTTACTGCTCGTAAAACTGAAAGTCTATTTCCGTCATAGATCTGCTGCCTCACCCATAATATGGAGGGGTGTTCCTGGAGATCTTCAGTTTAAAGGAATTAGGTCTGGGGTTTAGGCAACTGTCTTTTATATTCTGTCTGTACTTGTATGAATTTTTCGGCCTTTGCTTCCCTTTCAGCCTTTGTCCATTATGTCATAGCATCAGTCTTGGCTGAAGTATTGATTTAATTCAAGGAGATTAGGTTGGGCTCTGCAGTATTACAAGCTGACAAGCTTTTTATAGATGAAAAGATCTCTTAAGAGTCTTTCCCTTGAATACCTGATATAGAGGAAGGAAGTTGGGTGATACAGTAAAATAACAGCTGGATCCATTTGGGCACCCTTTCATAAAACAGTGAACTTGCACATGACCAGCCTTATTCAGCACCTCTCCTGGCTTGTCTGGGGAAGGGTGGGACTGGTGGGGATTAGACCTCTGTGACCTGGAGCCCCTTCAGGACAAGGGAATAGCTGTTTAGACATAAAACAGCAGATTACAGAACTGAACATTGGCCTTGCTGCTCAGTTTTTCTTTTTTTTTTCCTGTGAAAGGGAATTGGGAGAGGGGATTGAAAACTGTGAATGCTTCACTGACTGGTTGGGGCAGCTGGGGTGCTGCTGGGTAGGGTTCAGGAGACTGGTAAATTCTGATGAAGAACTCTGGTCTTGTAAGGCTGGAGTGAAGTCTTAAGTATTTGTTTTGTTTCTATTGCCCTAAATGCATGAAATTTTATAACTTCTAGCTTAGCTAGTCCAGACTCTTCTCTCTGACCATATAACTAACTGAGATTAAAGAAATTGTTGTTAAGGGCTATTTGAATTTGATTTAGCAAAACAAGAAATTACTGGAGGATAAAAAGGCAGCTCATTATTTTTTTTTATAGTAGGCACTGTCCTATTAAATTGTTCTTTCCAATGATCTGCAGTTGTTGTGCCATGTTTTTATCCAGTACTTTTCCTTTTGATGAGGTTTCTATTTGAGAGTTGGCAGTCAAATTGTCCTAGTTAGGACAGCTGGGACCAGTTCATCACTGGATGGGTGTAACCCAAAACTGTGTATTCTATAGCCTTCCATGCCATTTCCCAGAAACTGTTATCAATGAACCATTTACACTATCTGCACATAGAGCCTGACTCCTCAGGCTATAAACTAGGTGCTAAGAGGCCTGCGAGATAGGAGTTGCTCTTGTCCTCATGCCCATTAAGGAGGTACTGAGCATTCCTGCCTGAACTGGAGGATATATAATCTTGGAGTCTTGGGACCTTTTTAACCATTCGTGGGATCCAGGGGAAGACTGCAGATCACTGCTCTCAACCAGACTGCAGACCACCACTCTCGACTGGACTGCAACCACCACTCTTGACCAGACTGCAACAGCACCCTCACCAACAGGTTTTCCCCTCTCCTTTTCCTTTGGATTCAGGAGGCCCAAAGAACACCACTCTGTTCATGCCCCAGGGTACTGGGTTATATATTTGGGTTTTGTGGGTTAAAACCAATTGTTTGTCTGTATAATCATACTTACTGTGTTATTTTATTAAATTGTTATTCTGATTTATAATCTCTCTTTTGAGTTGAGTTCATTTTCCCCTGCTGGTTTACCTTTAAACCAGCACACATATATATATCAAAATCCTTTTCTATTCCATTTGTAGTTGTTGAGATTCTGCATACACAAGCAATGTTATTTTTTTTGCTGTTACAAGTCGGTAAAATGGAAATTGTTTTCTCAAAGGGACAGTCTGTAGATGCTGGGGAACTCAAGTGAATGAAGAAAAATCACTGAAGTAATTTTACAAATTGCTCTCATTTTGTTTCTAGAAGGCTCTAATTTAAAATTTAGTAAAGGACAGTTTATACTTACAGATCCTCTTATATACATTTAATCGTATGTTAGTTTGTATTCAGATTTTTAAAAACCCCAATATTTTAACGCATTATTGTATGCCAGCTACAATTATTGAGACTTGTGTCTCTACCTGCCCTTCCTGTTTAAACTGAGCCAGGGGAATAGCTGATTAAAACTTCTCTTTTACTAGTTCCAGGGAAAAGCAATGGCTTGTAAGATAGAGCAATTACTGAGTCTGGATCAGAGGAAGATGCAGTGAAAGGGAAACATAGAAAAAAGTTTATGGGGGCAGAGAAATGTAAGGAAACTAAACTGAAGAATGTAAAAGGAGACCAACAAAGGGAAAAGGAGTAGTTTCTTCTGAAATAACAGGTACCATAAAGAAAAAATGTTAAAAATAGAAACCATACCTTTGCTTTTGTTATTCATTAATAATTGCTTGAGGGATTTTTTTTAAGATTGGAGTTTGAAATTCCCAAACAGGATTTAAAGTTGTGCTTTTCAAAGTACGTAACAATTACATCTGGAGGAGTAAAGCTGCACTGTGGTTCTGTAGAAAATCAGATTAATCTTTGTGTTGTCAAAGCCCTATGAACGTAGGCAGAGCAGGCAGTATTTATTTCATTGTAGTTCTAAGGTTTGTTTGTAAACTAAGCTATGAGTTGGAATAACACATTATTGAGAGGGTTGGGTTTTTTGTTTTACTTAGTGCAAAATACTGACAGTTAACTGAAGGGAAATAGTATAGATTTTGGTAGATTGTATGCTTGCTTTTCTGAGAATATATCAGCCAGATTATGGCAATATACTAACAAACAATTGTGCTGCTGGGCAGCCTGAACTGCTTAAGAATCACTGCAGGGAGACCTGGCACTTGAGGTCTCCAATGCCACTGTGAGAAGTCACACAATGCATCACAATGCATCTCGTGTCATGCTATGAGTGCCAGAAAATGCAAATGATCATTTAAATAATAATCAGCAGAAAACCCTAGATGTCCTTTTTAATGTTCTTTATTAAAACTATGTAGCAGTATCCCTAGGCAGCCTTGCTCCCTCTTAAACGCAAGCTTAATGGCATTATGATTTCCAAAAAGAACAGCCATTCTGTTGGAAGGCCTGTGCATAGAAGACTAATTCTATAATTGTATGAGTGAAAATGGCACATTTCTGTTTTTTTGACACTGGATTACTGGAGTACACTTGCTTGCAGTACGTTGACTTTTGTTTACTTATTTTTGAATGCATTTGAGGGCAAATTTAACAATATGTGCTCTAGGATAGAGTGAAAGTTTTGGTTTTTTCATTCTTTTTTTGTTGTTGTTGGTTGGTTTGGGGTTTTGGGTTTGTTTTGCTTTTTTTTTTTTTTTAATCTGAAGCTAGATTTTAGACTTGTTTTGCCTGATATGCATTGTGAAGGCCTGGCAGCTGTGGTAGTTAGGCACTGGTTTTCATGTGGCAACAGCTGTTGTGTGCTCATGCTACATGTTGTGCTTTTCAATGGGCAGTCCATGTGCTCCCTGCATGACTTGTAGATAACAAAACAGGGTGAAAGGATGACTGCTATGTTGCGAGGCTTTCCATTGCCTCTCATTCTTATTTTGTACTGTCTCAAAGCCTGAGATACAGCTAATATTCCTGCAGCTTTGTTGTTGTTGCTGCTTGAGTGCCTTTAGGGACTCCTTTAGGAAAAGTTTTGCTTGATTTACTTGACAAAAAATATTCCTGTGAATGTGTGAGTGTAGCATGTTGTGTGTTCACCGTTGAAGGGACACTGGGTACAGTGACTTTTATTTTTTCTGCTCTGTGCTTTTAAAAGCTTTTCTTTTGTGAAGTTACCAGTTTCCATTTTCTCCCACGAGTGGACTGCAGATATTCCTATAAACAGGTCTTTCTTTTAACGGATGAAAATCCTCTGGGGTCACCCAAAATGTGGAGATGCAGCTGGACTGGGTGTCAAGACTAAATAGGCAGGTGCTTTGAATAGAAGGGCTGTGGTACTCACTGTGTGAAGTGCTTCCTTCTACCCCTTTCCTCATTTCTCCATTTGAAAAAGGTTTATTTGCACCTTCTCTTTCTTCCTCCCCCTTTAATTTGTTGAGATTGTCAAGGGAGTAGCAGAAAAGGGGATAAGGTAAATGCGTAGGAATTTGAGTTCCTGGCTCTCACTCTAATACTTGGGAAGGAGAAGAAAGAGGCTGAACTCTGTCCCCCTCTCTTCTGTGCAGAAGTGTGCACAGTGTTGTGTGGAGAGAGGGTTCCTGGGGCTGTGAGCAGTGTGTGTGCTTTGTTACTGCCTGCTCCAACCCTGGTGACTTAACAAGGCTCTGCTGTCTGTTGACTTTGACACAATTAATTACTGTATTTCTAGAATGCTGGACTCATTTTCAGGGAAGAGCTTGGCTTGCTCAGTCTAATTCATCACTTGTCAGTAGTGCACTAGAGAGAGGTGGCCTATAAAAAACTCAAGATCATCTCTAGTGACTCAGCTGAAATAAAGTAATTGTATCTGGGGGAAGAAGTTTCTTTTGCAGCTGCAGACTATCTGATGTGGTATTGGAAGAGCTTCTTTGTCTTGTTCCTCTACACATATTTTCCATGGACACTGCAAGCTGCTGCCCTTCAGTGTTGAAATACCTCAGCCATGTGCCCAGAAGCCTTTGCTGAAAGTGACTGATTTATCTTGGACTTAATTTTCCACCAGCCATA
Source organism: Corapipo altera (assembly GCF_003945725.1). Lineage (NCBI taxonomy): Eukaryota > Metazoa > Chordata > Aves > Passeriformes > Pipridae > Corapipo > Corapipo altera. Next base: position 7,414,017 of record NW_020884911.1, read on the forward strand.
TGAGTTTAAAAACAAGCAAGGTCAACAGTAGTGAATAAAGTTCCATAATTTGAAAGTAAAGGCAGCGTGGACTGTTAAATTTTCTACACAAACAGTCAAAATGGTCCTCACAAGCAAAAACATGAAACTTGCTCCTGCTTAGTTCTGAAATTATATTTTCATTTTCTGAGCTACATGTTGCGTGTAGGGGGGAAAAAGGGCTCCTGCCTCTTGATCTGTCAAGCACTGTTAGAGGAGGCAATGCCAAGTTCATCTGCAATGTGGAGCTGAGTGGGTGGCTAGTTGCTTTCCATCCAGTGCTGATGGGTCTTGACAGCTTGTACAGTCTTATGTAAACAGACCTGACAATTAAAATCTGCTCATTGATCTAGCTGAAAGAAACACAGTACAGCTTTTCTGAAGTTTAGTTTTTCTGAAACCTGAAACAAGTTGCCTTGCATGAATTCTTTTCCTGGGAATGGTTCTGTGGTCCCCTGTACATAACAAGAGAGGCTAAAATAGTAATTATGAGACACAGACTTCTTACTTGCCTGACAACCTGGTTAACGGGCTGGTTCTTTTTACTTCAGGATTGATTTAATTTTTTTTCCTGTCATCTAAGCATGCACTTGCTTAGGAGCTGTAGTCACAGACCCTAAAGCAGCATTGGCTTAACTGTTCAATGAGTTGAACAGTTGGGAATAGAGAAAATGGAGAGTTACTTTGTGAATGATGCCTAAAATTGGGTATAAGGTACAGTTTTCAGTTGACCGGAAGAAGAGGAGATGATGCTATAGTATATCAGCAACCTTCAGGGGAGATGAAAGACTCCTTGTATCTGCCCATACTTCACAGCTGAGAATTGAGAGGGTAAAGCAAGGCAAGGCAAAATGCAGTATGTGCCACTTAAATAGTCTGGGAACAGGGCTGAGCCCAGAGACCAGGTCACTGAGTCTCATTCAGATGGTTTCCAGAGGCTTCAAAGATGGTTCTTCAGCTGTTCAAGAAGAGTTGCAGTCAGTAAAACTACCTGTTTCCTAGTGGCTTGGCCATTTCCAGACTGAAACTCAGAACTTCAAAGTAGGTTTCCATTTGCATCATCTCTGTGGACCTGGGGGAGATATAAGCAGTTCAACCAATATTAAAAAGTAAATAAATAAAATCAATGTATCAATGTATAAAATCAATGGGAATTTGAAAATGGGGGGACAAGGAAGCCAGTGGAAGAGATCCAAAGACCAGGGTAATGCAAATTTACAAAAACAAGTCAGTATGTAGTTGGATTTTTTTGTTTGGTTGTTTTGTGTGTTCGTGTTTTTTCAGGGAGGGATATGGTTATTTGGAAGCTGAGTGAAGAACTAATTTGGTTTGGACTTTGTGGTGGGGATGGAAGGTTGAAATACAGAGTGAAATTTAAGGGATGAGGAGGATTCAGAGACAATGGTGTGTTATATCTGTGTTTATCATGAAGAGAGAATAGAGGTGTTAGCTGGTGAGGCAAGGCTTAAGTGTTGGTCTTACTGGATCATAGGCTGTAAGAGCAACAAACGCTAAGAATAGAGGTGGTCATATCAGGGTTAGAAGTGGGGGAAATTGTGTTTTAACAGAACTATATGTATAGAATTTAGCCAATGCAGTCTCTATAGGAACTACTTTTAACATGTTACAGATGAGAAACAAATTGCTCTGTGTAGTCTAAATGAGTATACTTGATTTCTGGTTTTGCTATTGTCACCAGGTATTGGGGGAACATATAAAGCCTTTTTAGAATCAGAAAACATAGATGTCTGGGAGAATTATCCTTGCTAGTCTGCAAAGATCCTCACTGTGTGCCACTGGCATGACCTGGAGAAGATAGGGAGATAACTACGGAGCCCTGGCACAACCTGGGAAGTGGGGAGGTTTTAGGATATGTTAAAAAGGGATCTTGGTCTTCTGTCACTGGGAAGGTGAATGCTAATCAAGGGTAACGTAAAGTTATGTTCGCTCACCATGAGAAGGTAACCACATGAAAGAGTGGGGCCTATTGAAAAAATGTTTCTGTTACTGACAAATCTGGTGTTAGTTCAGGGGCCATGAAAATGTTCACAGAAACAAATCCATTCTCACTGTAAGAGAAATCAAAAGGTTTCATTTGATTAGACTGGATGAATAGCTTGGCTTTACTGTATTCATCCCAGTGTAGAGCAAGGTTAGGTACAGGCCTAATGTAATGGCAGAAGCAATTAAGCTAACTTTATTTCACAGTATTAAACTTATTTTGGTGAAGAGACTGAGGCCTTCTGACACACAGAGCATTATCGCTAAAGGCATTGTCTTCATATAGTCCCTAATATATCCTAATTCTTCATCAGAGATTTTAGTTTTCTGGTACTTGCATAAGTTCAAGAATGTAATTTTCTTAAAACAGCAGCCCCCTAAACAGTGTGTGTTTGGAGCACAATGGCAGCTTGACCTTTAGTATTCTTGCTCCTGAAGCCAAGCTGACTCTATTCAGTGCCAGTATCTCATACCTTCTGAAAGAGATATGGCATTAATGGGGTTGCTATGTATATTATAGCTACTTTGTGCTACCTAAGTTTCTTCTATTGGAACTTGACCTGTTTGCACATCTAACTGATAAATGCTAACTTGTACATATCTGCAACATAGTTCTACCTTGAAAGTACAGGCTTTAAAAGCCACATGAAAATTGTAGAACACCTGAGATGACTATTTTTTCCCCCCAGTGGGCTCTTCAGGAAACCGAGTTTGTAGTAGAAAAGCAACTGTTATATATATAGTTACAAAATTCACCAACATGTAGTGAAACTTCTTTCTAACTTGGGAGTTCATGCATACATGGATTAGATGGTGTCAGATGACTTCATGTGCCAGCTCTTCTTCTCTGCCTCATTATTTGTGAATTGCAGCACCTCATATTACTTGCAGATTTAAGAGCCACGATAGCTTTTGCTCAGCAAAACTGCTGGGCCCTTTTTTCTCCTCTGTCTCTTTCCTACTCATTAGTTTTTAGGTAGATTGACTCTTCATCCATGAAGCAGTAAGTTAATTTTCAGCACTACATATGTATTTTAATTTTACTAGCAATTTACAACATGCTAATTTAGAGTGGAGCCTTTTTCCCCATTTCCATTTTCAAGGACCCTGGAGGTCTATTAAACTGTTTGTATTTGTATGAATGCAGCTACTTAGTTAGCACAAGAGAGTCAGAATACAATGTGAAAGGTCAAGTATACAATGATTTCTTGATAACATTTCAGGATTTATTTGGAGTGGGGGGCTAGAAAAGGATGGAACTTAAAAAGCAGTCTTAAAATGCTGAGTTTACAACTCACTGAACATATACATTAAATGTACAGGCCAGATTACTGTTTCCTACCACAAAGAATGCTTTCCAAACCAGCTACATCAGTCAAAGTCATCGGTGCAGATGGTCCTAACAATTGGTTATTTACAGCAGGAGTTTTTCTACTTGCAAAAGCACTTTACTGACATTAGAGGCATTCTCTGCTGTTGATCTGAGAGAGGTCAGGGAGAATAAAACCAAATCAAATTAGAACAAAATTAATATGGTGTGTATCTGTAACAGCCTTATTTAAGATGGTCAGAATTCATTGCAAGTTAGATCTGGGACAAGGTGCTGCTTCAGTTTCTAATTGGGAATTTTCTGGTGGATAAACAAACCAAAAACTCAAAAATGTGACTGACTTCAAGTGACTTCTGGATGCAAGTAACACCTTCTAATGCTTTTGATGGGGAAAAGACTCAAATAAAACCCAATGAAACAAACCACAAAAAACCCCAAACAATACCAACAACAAACTTAAATGTTCAACATTTCTGTAACTTACGACTCTTGCAACATTGGGGAAAAAAGAGTTGAAGTCCTTGCTTTGCTTCCTTCAGGATTAAAACACGTGGAGAGAGGGAGGGACATGATAGTCTTGGTGATTATGCTGAAGGTTATTCTTATCCCCTAAGATTTTAACTAGACTTTTTGTATTGATTAAGACATGAGCGTTCACCGGAACTTGATCGTTTTTGGGGCTCTGTTTTGGGTAAAAGAACATTATAATCCCCCCAAAAGTGCTTTTTGGCTTTGCTGCAAGTGTGCTGAGAATATCAGGCTTCGGCTTTCTGCTGTCATTGAATTGACCTTGGTGTCTAGAGAAAATATGTTTACTTTGTAGGCTTTACCTGAGGAGAAGCCGTGTGACCAAGGCTGCAGGATGGGCAGGAAGCCACCGGGTGGCAGAGGAGACTGAACTAGGCGATGGCTCAGTGAGTGGCACTGCCTGGGTTTGTGCTCACGACAGGGAAAGAGATCAAATATTATATACACCAGCTCCTCGCTGATATCTTCTAGTGGCTTTTTCAGGCACTAGGAAAGCAGAAGAGAAGATTCCTGTAGACCTAGTAATAGACTGAAGTATTCAGCTGACCAGCTGGAATTATTACACTAAAATTACATTGAGAAGCCAATGCATAATCTAATGCAGAGTTATGGGGTGGGTTTCGAATAACATGTGAGTTCAAAACCAACATATGCCTTCAGTCTTCATCCTTCTTTTTCTATTTGCTTCTTTTCCTAACGGTAAATTACTGACTGTTTTAAGGAAGGTGAAATAAAAACAAATATGATTATTTTTCCTTCTCTTATGTACTGCAAATGCAAATATTGGTATTTTTCTTCAGTGAGGTACTAGTGTAATCCTGTCTTCCTGTTGTGTGTGGAAGTCTCATATTCTGAACTCTGCTGCCTCACTATCTGTGGCATGGTCAGGTTGACACTTCACGGTTATATCCTTAAAAAAAAATTCCAAAAAAATTCCATCAGGGTTTCCTCTGATGGAACAGCTCTGCATTCACTTCATGCTTAGTTTGCTAGATTGATTCCAATTAGGTTTTCCTTGATTTATAGTGAGGGCTATTTGTACTGCAGTAGATGCTGCAGCTCATTACTGGAGGTCTCCGCATAGGTCTAGTGCCAGCAAATTCCTAACTTTCAGTGTTGTTGCCCACCATGAAGCAGGGAGCTGAGTGAGGTGTGTGGCTGCAGCTCTGGAGGCACTTGGGTGTGTGCCACATGTTGGTGGAGAAGCAGTGTCATCCATTCTCTTGCTCTCTCTCTCTGTGCCTTGGGGTGGACTGGAGCACCTGACATGCCTCTCTTGAGATGCACTGAAGTTGCCTCTTTAACTTAGAGTGAACATTTTCGGCACATCCTCTGCAAACACATGCAACTGTTATAGTATAAAAAATCCCAGAACAGCATCTGGTAGGTGAGCAGCAGACAGCTTGTTATTATGTCAGCAATAAAGTCCCGTTATTCCCTTCATATTATCAATGAATAATCTAATTTTCTGCTCTATTGAAGAATAGGAACTGTTAATTGACTAAAACTGAAGTATGGGCACTATGTGGCTGGTTAACAACAGCTGCCTGGAGACTTCAGGCTTTGCAGGTTTGGCAGGGATAACACCTTTTTAAGACCACACAGATTCCTAGATGACAGTGTACAGAAATCAAATAGCAGGGGCAACACGGGCAGCACAAGTCACTGGAAAAACAAGAAGGTGTTTGTTAGGAGAGAATTGTTTGCTTTGCTTTTTTGAAACTCTGTTGTAAACTGTTTTTCTAAGCAAGGGACAGTGTCAATGAAACGGTGTTCTCCTTTGCAAATAGAGCTTCTTGCATAAATTCCTCCTTCTGGAAATGTAATTTATGGCCAAGACTGTTCCCTGATTCATAAAGAGCATGGAAATCATTCACCTATGGCCTGATCCTCTGCCATGTGATTCCTTTGATGTTTAAAGTTTATCTGCCAGGTGCAAACCCTTCTTCTGTCCAAGCTGCAAGTTACAGTAATTAGCAAACAAAAGCCAGCTTGCAGACTTTCTATTGAAGCTGCAAAATTGCAAACAGACAAAGAAGCATCTAGGCACGTTTTCTTTCTTGTTTAAACATTATAAATGTCATTGATCATTTTACAGAATTAATCTTGGAAGGTTAAAAAAAACCCTAATGGCTGAAAGAGTGTGAAAAGGGTAGGCAGTGAAAAAACAGGGTGAATGTTAATGCAGGGTACTCTGGCTGTCACTGGTAGTGATTCAAGCAAACAAGACACTTCTCTGTAGCTTAGCTGAAGAATATTTCTATAATACAAAGAAATGAAGTGTGTAGCATAGCAAACGCACACTGAAGAGCCATTTCCTGGAAGCTATTTTCGTTTGCATCATAGCCCATCATTAAACAAAGTGTGGCTGCACCTTCCAGTGCTTTTGAGCTGAGACTTCCCATCCTTTTCTGTGAGCTGCAGCAACTCTTGTTGGGAGAGGAAACTTTCTAGGAAGGTGTAGATGTTAAAGAGAGCAAAGGGTTATATCTTTGTATATGCGGAGTTTTGTTTGAAATAACAGCCCAGAAAACAAATTGTGAATGTTCCTCAGTGATGATTTAAGTTAAAATTTGTCTGGGAGAACAACAAGGTGACTGATTTTTTTTATTTTTTTTCTTCCCATTAGGAGGTGAGAGGTGTGTGGATGGCTTTTAGACCAAAATCTGTCAGGTTGTTTAAAGGTACTTCTCTTTCACAGTGCCTTGTTTTGCTTGCTTTACTATATCATGGGCATATGTACCACTGCCTTTCATTTTCTGTAATTTTATACTTATTTTCTTTTAGTGCCTCTTGTTCTTGGTTGGATTTCAAGATTATGATGCTCAGTCATGTTGAACTCCTGCACTGTGTTACAAATAGCAGATGCTGCAAAACTTGCAGTGCTCCCTTTTCACCAGGAGCTGGCTGGATGCTCAAGTGCTTTAAATGAGTTAGCACTGCGCTATCTCCACGTTGGTCAGAGCAGGCTGCAGGAAACAGTCCAAGTGAACAGTGTGTGCTGACCCCTTGTGCTGTTACACCCCTCCTTTGAATCCTCCCATGTTGTGCTATAAAGACAGATCTGCCTGTGAAGACCCTGTTTTTTGCTTCTTGGCACGCTGACTCACAGTCCCACCAGCTGGTATAAATGGCAAGAATCACAAATCAATCATCAGTGGGCCTAAAGACTGGGCTTCTCTCGAGACAATGCTTGTTACCATTTCCTTCAGAGCAAACAGTGCTGATTAAGCTCTGAAAAACTGAGCATAGAAAGAATATAGTACTGGTGCTTTCTCCATGAATAAAACATGTTTTCATGCCTGAGCTGGGGTTGAACTTGTTTTTACAGGTCAGACTCTTGCAAATGTCATAAACACAGAAATTTGTGCTCAATTTCTGTATAACTACGTAAATAACCTAATTACCAGTCCAGATTTTCCCACTTCCTTTTAGCGTTAAAGACAACTATGAAATACAACTATTTTTTCTTATTATATTTGTACTTGATGTTAAGTGAGTCATGCATTAAGGCAGTGGATAGAAAAGTTTGGGGGAAGGAGGCAAAACTAGTTCTCTAAGGTGTCATCCTTATCTTCATTGTGTGAGTCATGACACAACACGACCGCCCCCCCCCTCCCCGTGAAACCAACTCCAGCTCTGTAACAGGAGTCCTTCACTGGGAATAAAGAGTAGGAAACAATCCTACCCCACTGAGTTACAATCCAAATATTACTGTGAGTGTAAACATTTTAAAATCATCCTTTCCTGAGTTGCAGCTCAAACAATCTGTGCTCTAGCACAACCTTATCTCTGCTGATTTCATCAGGATTTTTGAATGCAACTGACTTCTGGTTCAGTGATGTTCTGTTGTGGGTTTTTTCATTACTGAGTTATTGCTGTTTGATGGAGGATACTGGGAAGAAAGTGTTGATATTACAGGCAAAAGTGAGAGCCAAAATATTTTTCAGATGAAGGACCTTATCTCTCTGTCTTAAGGATTGCTTCAGAAATAGGATTATGTCCCTTCTTCCCTAATCCTTAGGGCTGATCAGCAAAGAGTGCAGTGTTTTAGAGGCCAGGATGCAAAGGGACAACAAGAATTTGTGGAGGCTAAGAAGAGTTAGAATGATAACCTTGCCCATGAGGAAAAGGAAGACAGGTAACTAAAACTGTTACAGACCAAATGAAAATACACTTGCAATATGATCACGGTTTGGGGAGGGCAGAAGAAACAACAACCAAAAAAAATCTTTGAAATGCTCAAGGTAGCTTCACTTGTCAGGGAAGGTCCCTTTAGAATTGTACCTGAGATATCTCAGTGATAACTGGTCTGATCTTGCAGGAAGATTGTTCAGTTTGGCCTCTGACCCTACTACTTGTTCTCCCAACAATATTCCTGAGGCTGTTTGCAGGGAAATGGAGCTTTTCATGGAGCTACAGCCTCTTAACACATATTCCTCTCTTCCTTTTCCCTGCATACCTTCTGAATACTAGTGTATTGGCGTGTGCTGCAAGAATGGCTCTGCTTTGGGGTGTTGCTGCAGCTGTGGAACTGGGATGACATTCCTGCCACTTGGTCCCAACTCACCCTTAGTTCCAGAGAGAAATGCAAGAGGAAATCTGCTTTCATGTTCCTGACTTCTAGCCTAGTAAAAGTGATGCCCATACTTGGATTTCATAAAGGATAACTACCCTATTCCACTTACACTGCCAGCTCTGAGATACTTGTTTCTCTTTCTCCCTCTCTGTATCACTCAGCTATTAAAGAGATGTTGAAGACATCTTTCAAACAAAAAACTTCCCACTAGATGGACTGTTAGCAGCAGGATGGTCCTGTTAAGGGATACATATTTCCTGACATAACCAGATGTTCTCTGAAAATCTTGTTTAGATTCAGATCTCCTTCTCCCTGGCCAAGATTTTTCTTGTGACCTAAAGCCTAATTTAGATGCTAAAACAAACATCCTAATTTTTAAAAATCCAATTTCCCTTGGGCATGGTTTGAAGCCATCTTCTGTCTAGACGGTAAACGGAAGTGTTAATGATTAGTGTTTAACTTGGCAATAAATAAACAGCTCAATTTGAAAAAAATGCTGACTTTTCCTGGATCAGAGTGTGGGAGGGCTTGGAAAGTGGGTAAAAGGATGATATGCAGCCCTTATTCTATAAATTTCATCTTATAAGACAATTTTTTTATACTTACAATGCTTGTTGATTGATGTGGCAGATACATGTAGTCTGCATATGTGTGTGAGTAATGTCAGTAACTCATCACTGCTGCTGCCACAATGAGAGATGAGTTGGTAGGTTTGTGCAGCTGAGGTGGAATTTGGGGCATATGAGAGCAGGATGACACATGAATGTGAAATAGGGGTAAAAACATCATCTGCATTACCAAAATGAGTTTGTTTCAGAACACACTGACACTTCTTTTTATGTTTGAATTAAACTATCATTTGTCTGGGTGTCACTTAGATTTGTACAGTGTCACATGAGAAAGGAAATATAGGAAATTATAACAAGTCTTTGTGGAGGGGGGAGTGAAGACAAAAAACTAGGAAAGAGAAAACAATTCAGAATTGTTTACTATTGATTGCTTTAAGAAATGTATTTCTGTAGCAGAAATACTGCAAGAAGACAGATTGTACAAATTAAATCTGTAGTGACAAAGTTAAGCAGACCAAAAAGTGTCATTACAGAGAAGTACAGAAAAGTTATGGAAGGGGTCTTAGATCGCTCTGAGAACTCGAAGACAAATATCTGCTCAGTCCAGGGCCAAGAACGTGCAACATTTTATGGGAGCTCCTGCCTGGGACAAATATTTTCATTTTTTCAAAACAGGCGATAGTTAGAGGAGAACAAAAGCAGTTTCAGTGAAACAGGGACAAAACTGGTCCTCTACTAAATGCAAACAGCAACCAGTTCAGAGGAAACTCCTGGGAATGGAGGAGGTTGTCTATTCTGGGCTTGGCAAGAGCATGTGGAAGCTGGCAGATGAATTTGAGTGACTGGGGAGGTGAGAAGACATGGCTCAACTGCTTCTCTCATGAAAGGGATAACTCTTCCATAAGTATAATAAGAAGTGTTGGAGCCCAGAGACTCCCAAGATGTTTTCAATGGCATGATTTTATTCTATTGCTTTTTGTGATGTGGTGCCCTCTTTGAAACAAAATCTTTACATGAACTGCTTACTGAACCTGGCAGATAGGAATATAAATCTCAGAACATCAGGGAGAAGTGTCACTGAATTGGAGAGTATGAGTAAGTTCTGAGGACTACAAACAGCTCACTTTTAAAAAGCTCTGACCTAATATATAGCCAAATTGGTTAAATCCTGAGATGGCAAATACATAAAGATTTCACAGACTGGAGGAGGAAAATGGCAACTGCATACTGGCACAAGCCTTTGAAGGGGTGAGGGACAGTGTGTTTGAAGTAAAGTGCACTGATAGAATGAGGATGAGATGATTTAAACTCTTGTTCCTTTTCTCCTAAGAACATTTCCACTGAAATATATTGCTCTGAGTACCTGGATATATTAGGAGGCTTGCAGGTGTGGTGGACTGTGTCTGGATGTCTCAAGTCAGAATTTTTTTGAAAGGGTCATCTCACCTTTCTTTCCAGCATGGCCAGACAAAGCCTAACTATGTGAATGGTCTTCCTAAGTATTTCCTTAAAGTCATCTTTTGATCAAGTATTTAAAATGGCACAAAATGTCTCATGGCTTAGTATGCAAGAATAAACAGCTCTTCAAAAATCTGCTCCTTTGTAAAGGTACTCTGTCTAAAATTTGAATAGAGTTGTGGAGATCATGCAACATCAGGATGTAAACAAGTTGAAGATTTCCAGGTATATCCTTGCAAGCTGATAAGCAACAACTTGCTTAGAGGTGCTGGTTTTTCATCAGAAAGCAATAGAGCAGAAATACAGAACATTTGCAGGAGGAAGGCAAACTTGTTTGTGATGAGTGCTCATCATGAGCTGGCTGCTGAGGGCAGCTAGCAGATGTCATAGAAAATATTATTTCTGTTCTCTTTGTAGTTTACGTACATATCTTAGCTAAGTGCATCAGACCTTAATTCAGACTTAATAATAACTCTGCCTTGCACTTCATGCTGGAAAAGTAGACTTTTTCCAATGAACTAGAATGAACAGATGCAGTTGCAAATAACTAGCAGATGTTAGATCCAAGTGAGCAGGAATCAGGGCCTGCCTGGGGGGAGCCAGCTCTCCCTGGATTTAGGAGACAGGGAAGGAATTGAGGAGGTTTTCCCTGAAGAGATGGCAAACAATTCTGTAATAACTCTTTTTTACCTTAGGTGTACAAGGTCCTAATAAATTCCAGAAATCTCTTCTATTACTTCTCCCTTTGTTTTTTTGGCTTATAATTTTTTGTCTTTTGGGTTTTTTAAAGAGTCAAATCATCTTGTTTTTTTGCAGCCCAGGTGATACTCCTATCTTGGATATATATGTAGGGCATAAGAATGGTCAATAATTATTCTTATCTCCAGAAGTTGTCTAACATCTAAAAACAAGGGTAGCTTTTGTGCTACCTCTTTGCAGAAGTGGAGTTGAATGAGAGAAGATAAACAGAAATTAGGGCCATGTGGAAAAGACAGTGGAAAGAAAAATATTATTAGTCCAATTTTTTCCTCTGCAGCTCTGGAAGAGCTGGTTGTTCCCAACCAGCAGTTTCACAGAAGTTTTAAGCAATCTCTGGATTGCTACTGGATTAAAAGCTGAAAAATTACTGTTGTGGGGAAGGTGCTTCCAATGATGCAGATTACCTTGTTTGCTATTTTATATAAGGTATTACACATGGAGTGTTGGGTATGGAAGCTCTTAATTCACTTGTCTACCATTGGTTTCTGTGTTGCCATAGTTATTATATTGTCTCCTTGCATTGGCTAGCCAAATGGCCAATCCGCTTTGGCCCAGCAACGTTTATAAACTGCGGGAAATTTGAATAAACTCTCTTCTTCGCTGCTGGACTCCTGTGTGCTGCGTGGTCTCTTGCCTCCTCTCCACGCCCAGTGTGCTGTCTCTGTGCCTGCCATGGAGACACGTAAGTGGGAGGAGGGGAGAGCACCTCTCCCCTCCAGGCTCAGGACCTGAAGAAACCCCTGGCACTGGAGTCCCCCCCCCATTCCCTTAGCTGTCGGAAATGGTTCCTCAGATGGAAATGGAACTAGAACTGGGCCGCCCCACACCATGGGGGGGGAAGAGATCCAGAACGGAACATTAAGAAACTCAGTAATTTACAAAAATCTATTCTCAACCTGCTTGTGAGACCATGCTGTGCTGCTCTGTTTCTTGGAAACAAGATATTATGGAGAATCAGCTATTCTTCCAGAAAAAAAAAAAAATCCCAAAATCACAGACCTGCAACATTAATTAGGAAAATCTGACTGTGTAAAGTGGGAGTGCAGAATGGACTTTAAAGAAGGTAGTTTGTCTCTGTGCTAATAAAGGAAAGGATGGAAAAAGGCATAGTCATTCAACCTGGAAGCTAAGGCTCCTGATGCTGAAGGAGAAGGTGGCTTAGAGCATGGGAGTTGTAACTCCCCACCAATTACAAGAGGAATCACAGAATAGCTGAGGTTGGAAGGCATCTCCGAAGACCACCTAGTCCAACCCTCTCCTTCCAAGCAAGATCAGTTAGAGGTTTTTCAGGTCTGTGTCCAGTCGAGTATTGTCAGTTTTCAAGGATGAACATTCCACAGCCCCACTGGGCAACCTGTTCCACTCTGCTGTCACCCTTAGAGCCTTTTTATTGTTTCTCGTTTAATACAGAACTTCTTGTATTTCAGTTTATGGCCATCTTGTCCAGTCACTGGGCACCACTGAGAAGTGTCTGGCTCCCTCCTTACTCACAGTGCTGCCCTCCTGCTCTGTTTTTATACATACACTGATCCTCCTGGGCCTTCTTTTCTCCAAGCTGAACAAGCCCAGCCTTTCCCAGCCTCTCTGTATGTATCTGATGCTCCAAGCACCTCCTATTTGTAGCAATCCACTGGCCTTACTCCGGTATATCCATGTCCTAGAGAACATGACCTGGCACTGAGGATATGAGTGAGCACTCTTCTGAATGGTAGCATGGTATTTGACTGGAGGTTAGTTATTGTAAGTAGAGAGGGAAAGAGAGGCTGAGGATCAATATTATGCTTGCCATCAGTTAAAACCCAGTCAGTAGAAATATAGGGTGGAACTATCTCCTGGGAGCCTTATTTTATTTTTAAAATAGAAGGAAGTCTAGAGAGTACACAGATTGTGTTATACTTTCATTAATGAGAAGGTGGGGGAGTTATTCCTGCAGCAGGATCTAAGATAAGCCTGGCTTCAGCACTGCTGTTTCATTTACAGCCAAAAAGACATTGTAGTCTTCTGAGTAATTGAAGTGACACTACTGGTCCTTACCACTGGGAAAAAAAAATCCTGTGCAAATCTCTATGGGAGAATATATAAGTGGTTTGGCATTAAATCTATACTGAGTCTAGCTCAGCTGCCCTACTTTGGCATGTAATTTTGGCTGATGATAAGATATTTAGCAGGGTTTTTCCTGTCACATTATTGTAGTTAATGGTATAAATTTCTGATCCTGTGTTATTTAATGCTCTCTGTAACAGCAGCTTGATCCAACATGATCTGTGAAGTCCAGAGGATTTTCATGAGGTTGCCCATACTCTGTTAAAAGCAGAGAGTAGTTTCCAGAGTAAAATTAAATACTATCAGATCTCTTCTAGGATTTATGCTTCTTGGCCTGATCGGTTGCTGGGAGATCAGGTCTTTACAAGCTTTTAAAAATGTAGAGATTAGTTCTGCCGTACACCCTTCTATTATCAGCTGTGAAGGAATGTGAGGGTAAGAAAGAGTGTGGGGGTGGAAGTTACTGCCACTTCCTTTTTGAGTCACTGTTGACAGGCTCATGTTTCCTACAGAGGACTTTTCTTCGTTTAGGAACAGACCTCTGCTCTGTTTTCCAGCACCACTCTAGGACAGAAAACATCCCTCCTGTAATAGGTAATACAGCATCTTTTCTGAGTGGAGCTTTCCTGTGGCATTTACAATTCAAACACAAAATTGTTTTCTTCCAGAGCTACTGCGTTCTGTAACAAGCATTGCAGTCTGCATTGAAGTGGTATTTTGTAAAATAAGGTAACATCTTTGCTGTTTGGGAGATGATAGCCGTTTTATGCACTTAGCTCTGCAACAGCATAGGGAACTCGTTGCTAGTACAAGTGGCAAAGCAAATGGTACATGGAATCCTGTTCAGACTCTCCTGCACTCTCTTTTTCCAGTGCTCCTGAAAGATGATTATTTTTAATAAAGTTCTGGTCAAACATCCAACTCCTAAAGGGAGAAATTGTCAAATACATTGTGTTTCTGATGGAATATGAAACCATTTTCTGTTAATCCAAGTAGAAATTGTCTGTTAATCCAAGTGGAAGACTGTAGGCTGGCATATGGGTAGTTTCAGTATGTAACTTGATTTATGTAAAAACTTGTACATAATATTCTCAGAGCTCTGCACTGTGCTCAGCTAAGACTTGTGTCTGGCCTCTGTGCGAGCTGGTTCCCACAAGCTGTGGAAAGAATGATTTACTCATTGATTTCAAGTAGTAATATACCAGGCATTCCTGATAATGCAGATTTGTCTTGTATAAAACTGCGATATCTTCTCATTGACTTCTGGACTTTGACAGAATATTTTTAAAGGGCTCACAAACCATTGAATAAAAATCCAGAGAAAATCCAGTTTTTATATCTCTATCTGTGATCTTAACCATGTTATTACAAGATTGGTGAACATGCATTTCATGTATCTAAGTGTAATTCAAGTCACCAGCTGTTCAGATATACCTCTGGGGAAAACCAAATATCCAAAATACAATGTTTCATATTATCTGGTGTCTATTGGTGACTTTTATTAATACGGAAAATGTATGACGGTGTTGTCATCAGTGTCTTGCTGCAGTAATAGCTTATCTTTGCTCAACAACATATGTGTGCGTGAGCTGTGAAACTGGGGGAAAAAACTTTGTTTAGGTGGGATTGCTCAGATTACAACAGATCTGAGTAATGTTAGTCATTCTGTCCTCACAAAGGTTGCCATTTTCTTGCTTACAGTGATTCAAATATGACCCCTTCCTGAAACACTATCTGTGGTCAGGCTTTAAAATTATCAAAATCAAGCCAAACAATCTTCCCCCTACTCCAAAGAAAAGCTACGCAGAAAACTAGGTTTTGTTTTTCACATGCATGTACCATATATGTTCATAGAAAAACCCATGTTCTTGTTTATATAATTTAAAAATTACTATATACTTCTGATGGCAGGTCTGCCAGTGTGGTAACCCTTGGAAAGATATAAGGACAATTTTGCAAAAAGAACTATCAGCTGATGTTGGTGATAATTTCCAGTGGTTTCACTGCTGACAAAACAGTTTGTGTAACCTATGCCCTTGGTACAAATAAGTCTGCATTTAATAAATAAATATATCACCACCACAAGGTTCCCTCCTCCCCAAAGAAAACTCAACCCAAAACCCAGCAAACAACCCACACTGTTGGCCAGCCAAAAATTTCAGGTAGGGAGATCTGTTGGGTGCTCAGTATCTTCAGGATCTTCAGAGGAGTAAAGTCTTCCCTTGTAGGAAAGAAAGTACTAAGGGTCATCTGTGGTTGATTAAATGTAGAAAAGTAGATGACATCTTAAAACAGATGGGCTCTTTAGACTTGTGCTGGGACTAAAGTGGCTCTTAACAGTTCTGGGTGTCAGCAAACTATGGAAGTTCTTGCATTTTGTCTCCTCCTATTTTGATCTCACACTAAGGAGTCTAGGCTGAAGGATTGAGTTCTGGGGACAAAAATTTCTAATACAGGATATATTGTTAGGATTTTGTTTCATACAAATATAGTAGCTTTGACTTTTGGGAGTACAGACTAATTTAGAAATATATGAGGAAACAATGAAAACAGATGCCTGCACAGCTAATCTTGCTTCAAGTTCATCCTTTATCAAATGCTACTGCAAATCTGAAGCTCTTGCCATTTTGCAGGAGAAAGGAAAAAACCCCAAACCAAACATTGGAGGTAGCCACTAGAGATCACCCCTTCTGATTTTTGTTAAGTTTTATTTCAGCTCACAATACACAAGTGTCAGGTTGCCTGTCACTTCTAGAAAAATTGGAACTTGATTATGTGTCCTCTACATTTCTCTGTATTTGATTGTAATTTTGGAAATTGGAGAAAAATTCAAGTCTAAAGGAAATAGAGTTTGTGCTTCTACCAGGCAATTTTCTGGCCCTTACTAAGTTTTAAATTACATACTGTAGATAAAATAAACTGTGATTTGTTTCTTCTTTCCTGTATAAGAAGAAAAATCTGGTACTAGTATTTAATCTGTAGCTCTGTTCTGTGATTAAATGTTGCCTTTCATTTTGCAGTTAAGAAAGGTACTAAACACAGAAAGAAACTCAGAAACTGAATTCAGAGAAATGAAGGAAACTATTGGTGAAAGCTACGAGATCATTTTAGAGATGAGTATGTGGATGCATTGTGAAGCAAAGATGCCCTCTTGTGAATCAAACAGAGGGGTCAGAAAACTGGAGAGTAAATATTTTCAGTGAACTTCATTTTATTTTATTTTTGCCTTCATACAGGATCTTGTAGTGACAGGACGAGGAGGAATGGCTTCAAACTAAAAGATTATATAATAGAAAAAACCTCTTTATTATGAAGGTGATGAGGCACTGAACAGGTTTCCTAGAGAAGCTGTGGGTGCCTCATCCTTGGAAGTGTTTTAGGCCAGGTTGAATGCAACTCTGATCAACTTGATCCTGTGGAAGGTGTCCCTGCCCATGGCAGTCAGGTTGAAATCAGATGATCTTTAAGGTTCCTTCCCAACCCAGGCCATTCTATGATCCTATGAAGTCTAACACTGGTGGTCAAGAAGTAGTTGATTAAGGAGATTAAATACTGGGCTTAATATCTCTAGTAACCTTTCCCAGTGGCTGTAGGGGAGTCAGGATTGTAAATGTGTTCCTACAGAGCTCTTCCTAAGATGAGTTAAAATAAATGGATTGTTGATTATCACGAAAATAATACACTATCAAGTCCCTTTGGTTTGCCTCCTTATAGATGAACATTTCACTGAAGCATCAGTGCTAAAGCTTCCTGGCTTGGCTGTTCCAGCATGGTCTGCATGAGGATAAGAAAGCATAGGGAGTAATAGAGAGTATCTGTCTGCTTAAGTTAGGAACTCCAAGTGAAACCTATCCATTTATTTTGGCCAAAGTACCACCTGATGCCTTGTTTAGATCTCCGAATGCACTCTGGTTAGACGAAGGGTTGGATTCATGCTCCTTAGGAGTGCCAAAGTAAACTGGTAGTGTTTCTCAAGAACAGGAAGATAATGTACCATAATTATAGGTTTAGTCTTATTTTGGATTCTTGAAGCTATTAATACTGCGTAGCTGTGGCCAAGGGAAAAACCAATTCAGTGTTGCTGCTTTTAGTTTTCTTACACTGATTATATTCTCTGTTTACCGAAAGGTGTCTCCTCTGTTGCCGTGGGATTTATGGTGCTGAAAAAATCTCCGGAGCAGTTAATTAGGGGTGAGATAAGAAAAGGGTTTATTTGCCAAAGCAGTAGATGTTACAAGACACGCGCCCCTGTGCCCGAGAGGTTACATTTTATAATACCATCCATCCAATCCCAAATGTGTCCACCCTGTGGCCTTTACTCTGGACTGCCCCGGGGTCCACCCCCTGAAAATGGGTCTAGGGTGCATTTCGGGACCACCTACTTCATCACCTTCACCATCATCAGAGCACAAAGGGTACATAGTTACCTTATTCTTGACTGTATTCTGTGGTTTAGGCCCTGATATGCTGTTCTGTCAATTGTCTAGGCCTTGCCTTGACAAAAGACTAAACATTTCTGCTGTATTCAGAAGTTGGATTGATATAGGGAGCATAGAATGGGGTAAGAGGGTTAAGGAATGTGTAAACAAGGGTGCTACAGGGAAAGGGATAGGGACAAGGGACAAGGGATGCTGCTTTTAGAGTCTACCTATAAAACTTAAAAGGCTTACCAATATTAGAAAAATAAAAAAAAAAAAATTAGGGGCTTAAGGCATCACCTCCTTGAAGTTTTTTTATCTTGTGCTTTCCTTTTTCCTGGTGACTTCATTATGACAAATGGATACAATGCAAAATTATCTTTTGGGTGGAATCAAATTGCTGTTTGGTGGAGATAAGTCTAAATCCTTAACACTGCAATTCTGTAGATGTATCCTTGCTCTCAAGAGCTTCAAGGAGGGCCGAAATTCAATGGCTTATTAAGACTGCTTTGATCTGTTCTTATCAAATTTGTGGCAATGTGTGAGCCCTTAAAAAGAGCTCAAAGGGCTTGTCTTTGCTACTCTGAGAGATGTCCCCGTTAGTCAAAGCTGCTTTCAAGTTGAACTTTCAGCACTCATTCTGATAAAGAATTACCCTGACATAGTAATTTCTGTAAAAATGGCTAACCAGTAATTTTTTAATATAAAAATATTTTTTAATGTAAAAATGGCATCCCAGATGCAGCATATTGCTTATACAGTAGTAAACTACAGAAAGAATAATATACTTTCTTCATCATTACAAGGGCACATTTAGAAAATTATGATGACATTCAGCACTTTGGACTAGAAAGTCTGATCTTGAGTTTCAGTACCAGCAGTTTCTGACCTGGTGCTATGAGCAGCAGGTCTGAGGAGGGTACAAACATCCTTTAAGGAGTGCATTTTTTGTTTTCTTGGCAACCAGTTTGAGATTTGTTGGATAAAGATTTTAAGTAAAACTAGAAATAGACACTACTGAAGTTGAGATCTTAGATGAGGACTACATAACTTAGAAGAAATGCTGGATGAGAATCTGATTAGGGTCAGTATCAAAAATAGCTGAGACTAAAACAAAGAAATTAGCCCCATATGTGTTTCTACATATGGCCACCTGTACATGGAGAAAGTTTAGTAGAAAATATGGGTCAAACTGCATCAGTTGTAGTTTCCTGGAGACTACTGGAGGCTTGTGGGTCAATACAGCAATGAAGAAATAGCATGTTTTGTGACAGCTTTTCTTCATTTAGATTCATTTTTAGTAGATGGACATGTTCCTAACTTTGCTCCCATATAGCGTAACTTAACACTGCACTTAGATATTGTTATACTGATAAAATCTTTTTCTAGTGTCTCAAGTTTTACATCTTCCCTTTTACCCAGTGCTTATGCTCTGAGCTGGATATTACTAGTTTATCTGGAGTTCAGCTAAAGCTCACTTCATACCTTGAGTGCTCTGAGTAAGAGGGCAGTGTGACAGGGGATTGGAAATCTCAGTGAAGGTTTTGAGTTGTGTTTTCTTCTGTAAATGGAGAGCACTCATCTGCACTACTCTGATAATTGTAGATTGTACTGTGATTGAAAGGATCAAGAGGAGAAATTGGAAAGGAAATGAAGCTTAAAAACAAAACAACAACAAAAAGCCCATAGGGTTCCCTAGCAACGGGGATTTATAGAGTTTTCTAGTGTGAGAATGCTTTTTGAAAATTCTCCCAAAAACCAGAATCAATGCTTTGCTTTCCTCTTGAGGACATAGGAAAGACAAGTAAAAGATTTTGCTAACCCTGGACATGAGGAGAAATAGAAGGTAAAGTGAGTTGCTCTCTAGGGATCACGTACTTTAGACTTCTGATATTTATTCTTCAAATGACCCTCTGGAAATTCTGAGAATTCATTTTGTTTTCTGTGCTGAAAATCAAAATCCTTAAGCTGTATAACTTTGTTTCTGTGTGATAACTTCAATTTCCAAATACTTACTGGCTATTCAGTCTTTTTTAGTATGTTTTACTTTATCCTCTTCCGTGGCTAAAGGTTCACTGTTTTGTGACTGTCCTTTGAGTAATATGCTTCCTCAGTTTTCCTTCTATGGTGCAGTGAACCACCTAGGAACAAATAATGAGCTACTGTGGGGCAACTGGAAATACTCAGTACCGAGCTTGAGTGAATGCCTTCTCACTTCTGCAGCTTGCAAGTACTGAGCTTATTTTGTCCCACAGTTCCTGTCATGCCAGTCTTGAAACGATATGACAGCTCACGACATCTTACAGAAGTGTGCCAGGCAAAACAAAAGGTTTCCTAATATTTGCAGGATTTGGATTTTCTGAGAATTTGGAATGGGTTTATACAACTGAGATTAATTTTTACAGTGCAAGATACAGGTTTGGTTGGACCTCTAGGCTAAAAATTGTCTGCTTCCTGATGCTAAGATTTTGCCCCCAAAAAGACATGAACAGAAAAATTCTGCTTAGAGACAAAGTTTGTAGCCTTAAAGCAGGAGGTATGTTTATTTCGCGGGCCTCTGGAGCGCCTGGGGAATGGTCAGGTTGTCCTGGAAAAACCACTCCACCTTCCTGGTGAAATGACAGGATTTTATACAATTTCTATGCGTGACTGCAACATTTTTACATACATATTCATATAATTGCAACATACATTTTCAATATTCGTAACAGGTGGAGTTAGAGGTGTGGTCTTCAATTTGGGGAGAATCTGGGAGGGTCATTCTGCTCTTCAGCCTCAGGGAACCCCCTGCCCGCCTCCCATAGTCATCATGAACTTTGTGAACTTTCTTACTTTGGCTGACTTCATGGTGCATTTAGCAAGACTTTTTGGACTCCAGTCCCTATTTCGTCCCTTATCTTACTTATGTAGGTGTGTGAGCATTCCTTTAGTGTACGGTACTATCTAATCCTAAGCAGTACATTCAGGCTAAGCAACTTTTTCTGTGTTCTTGCTCATAACTGTATTTTGAACTTAACTCTTTACTTTTTGTATTGCTATATTAGATTTGCTTTCTAGGCCTTGCCTGGCTTCATTCCCTTGATCAGAAGAATAAGACATCTGGGTTTTCTGGAGTGTAATTTAAGGGTTTGCATTTGGTCTTTTGTTTAGATGCCTAGAGAAGGATCTGTGCTCTTCCAGTTGTATGTACATGGAAGTCTTTGGTATCCCTATGAGGCTCGTGCAGAAGTGCTTCCATCACTAATGGCAATGTGATTAAAATAGTTGAGAAAAATGTAATCAAAAGTTTAAATTGAAATTTATAGCAGATATTTTTTCATCTCTGAGCACTGCGAAAACACCTCCTTACATAAGTTGCATAAGTACATACTGTGCACATCTCCTTGTGCTCTAGATAAAAGAGTCAGCCTGAGACTGCACTTTGTTAGCAGGCAGCACTGAATACTGACCTAAATTATAACTTCATATGCATAGGGACAGTGCCGCATTCAGCTTTGGTTTGTGTGACTATGTAGGATAATGGGTTGCCATAGTAAAAACTGTGGTGACGACATGCCATTTGATGTCAAGCTAATATAAGATGATTTTAGCAAAATGAAGAAAATACATTGAGAGAAATGTTAGGCAGGTATTTTGGATGAATAATGCTCTTCATAGTTAATGAAAGGAAATACTATTCTACCTGCATTAGTTCTCTCTGGCTGCTGAATCCAAACCAGATGGGGTTCATGTAAACATCTGGCCATTTGTTCTGATCAGTGTGCTCAGAAAAATGGGATCTAATTGACAGAGAAGCATTGTCATTTCATTTCATTCGGGCAATTTATAAATTTCCTAAGAATAAACTAAATCACAGATGCTTCTGTGAGTGGAAGAATACTGTGTTTGGTGAAAAATCAAGTGCGTCCAGGGAGATGTGTTGGTCCTCATTTTTGTTCAACTTTCCTAAATTACTCCTCTTTTGAGAAGTATGAGGTAGAATGTTCATCACTTTCCTGGATTTGTAAAGATTCAGTGAAGTCTAGTGGATTCAAACTAAGGTTTATTAGATATTAGGATATAAAGAAGAGGCATATGGGACCTGTATCGGTTTTTCAAGCATGCTAAGATGAGCCTTTTTTTTATTGTGGGACCTTTCAGTACCTGATTGTTCATATAGTAACATTTTTTTAAAAATGTATACCATTCTAGATAGGCAGTCTTCTCACTGCTTACTTTGTCAAACCTAAAGTTTTGTGACAATTTTTAGCCAATTTGTCTATTTCAATACAATTGTAAGTAAATAGTGAGAGGGATACTGTACTAAATGAAAGCAATTATTACTTTTAGTTCTAAGGAATGAACATATGAGACATATTGTTATCAAATAACGAAGTCCAGCATAAAATTGCTTAGAAATGCACTGAGGAATTAATAAATTTGAGAGGGCAACATGACACTTACGTGAGTTTTTTATATTTGAATTTCACTTGAAGTTTTTGCTTGCAGATATTAAACCGTTTTCTGTAAAGAGGATGCTAAGATATTCATACTCTAGCAGTGGTCAATTTATAAAGTGATAACAGCCATAAAATGGGTGTGTGAGCTGCAAAGTGGTAAAACTACTAGTTGTCAAAGGTGTTTGGTAGAAAATGCGTATAAAACTTTTTTAAGTCTGTAAGAGCAGCTTATTGGCATGCATAAAATGGTGAAAGGGTAATATAGAATTTATAAGATATTTATTATAATAGTCATTTAACTGTTAGCCCCTTTTTTCTGAAGATAGCTACCCATTAACTCAAAGCATGATGTCCTTTTTTAATTTTCTTTTAAAAAGGATGAAAAAACCTTGCACTTGACAGCTTGTTTACAGTCTGAGCAGATTTCCTGTCTTGTGAACTCTTAGACTGAGAGAAATGGCTGCAGGTTTCCTTTAACACTTGACCTTATGTCCTTTAATTCATCACATCTTATTGTTGGTGTCATTTTCATCCAGAAAAAGTTATTTTCAAAGCTTCCTTTCAGCTTTTTTTTTCCCTTCTAGTTTCTAAAGTTTTTTCCCCAAATGAATTTTTTTCATCTGTGCTGCATGTTAGTTGAGGAATGAAGCTTTAAAATCTATGATATATAGATGGCTGCTGTGTTGCCTTTTCTCAAAACAAGATTGAAGCACATGAACACTGGTGGTAGTGTGATTTATTGACTGCTAGGAACAACTTACTGAGGCTTCCTAGTGCCTACTCCTTCTCTGCTGTGATGTTTGGCCTTCTGCAGACTCTCTGGGTCCTAAGGTTGCCTCAGGCTGAGGTGAAGAGTTCACAGTGGGTTATGATGGTCTCAAATCATCATCCCTGGGAGGACCATGGTGTATTTTTAAAAACATTTTCGACAAATATTCATACCTTTCTTTTTCTTGACTGTCTTGCATGTCCACATTATGTCTAAGTTAACTGTATATATGATGTGTATTTAATTTGTTGGATAACTGTTCCTTGTTTATTACCCCCGAAATGGGTAATGCCCATTTTTACAGAGTTCTTGGTTTTATATTTATTTTTATCTGCCCGCTGGTGAGTTGTTGACAGCCTTGGAATCTCCAGTGTCAGCCATATCACTTGGTGCCTGTATGTCCTGTGCCAGGGGATGTCTGTGTGGGTGCTTTTTTTGCTTTTATGTGAGATGGTGTGGGTTGGGCATTTTTGATTGGTTTTGTTTGGGTTTTTAAAGAAAGAGTAGCCTGCCTTCAGCTGAAGGGTGATGTGTGGCCTCTGCAGAGCAGCTGCTGGGATGATCCAGCTAATCTTCTAGTGCTTGACCTTCCCAGACCTGACCCCAAATGTTCCCAGTGGGTGCCTGGAGCCTCCTCTGACTCATGCTATGCAGGAGAGACCCTATAATCCTTGGGGAATTCCTGTGGTAGTTACTACCACAATGGAGATAGTGAAGATCAGACAGTACCATTGAGGGAGGTCATAGTTTAACAGTTTCTTTGATGATGAGGTAAAGGATTTTTTAATGGGGTATAATGGACCAGAGAGCTGCGTTTTTAATATCTCCGGAGAAAGGAACTAAGAAATCTGAGTAGCTTACGAAGAGAACTGTAGAATAATGCAGACTAAGGCACAGAATCTACTTATCTACTCATGTTGCTGTGATGGTAGCTTAAAAAAAAGTTATATGTCTATTCTTTCCATGTCAAAACAAAACCATCCCCTCTCCCCACAACTGCCATACCAAAAATATCTTCAGTAGAATTTTAATGTAGAATTTTAACATAGGATTTAACAGGATTGAATTAGGGGAGAATTAGGCTATCAAGCAAAAGACAGATGCCTTTTCTTCTAGAAAGAAAGCAGTGAAGTACAGAATACTGTGCCAGCCTCTAGCTATTGAAATATCATTAATTGAATTTTCCTCCCTTTCCTTCTCTACCTCCTGTCTTCCCCCCGGGCTGCCAGGTTAATTCCCTGGATTCACACATCCTGGGCTGCTGCCTTCAGAGTCTGAGAAGCTGGTTGGTGCCAGCTGGAGTTCTGTGCCCAGATGTGTGGGAAGGAGGATTGCTCTTTGATTCATGACCTGGTGCAGATTTCGTAACTGTTGCAGTACCTTGGGCTGTGGGAGGATTTCTCTGTGCTGCACAGCCTGCAGTGTCAGCTGCAGCTATCCTAAGCAGTGTTTGAAATCAGTCCAGAGCTCAGTGTACCTTGCTCTGCTCTTGTCCATGGATTTACCTTCTGCTCCACCTTCTCTACTTTCTGCCCTCAGCTGCTCTTCTCCCATCCCTCATAATCACTTTCTTATTCTCAGCCAACTCCAATCAAGTGACATGATTTATAATACTGAGAAGAGATGAGAATGAGAATGGGGACTCAACGCTGTTTTCTTGCTCAGGGATTTGATGCATCACTAGAAATCGGAGAAAGTTAATTAGCTGGGCTATGCACTCTTTCCATACCACCTTACTTCACTGCGCTGAGATGAGCCAGTGGAAAAAACTACAGGCTCTTTCTCCTCCCTAAAAACACTCAGTGAAACAGAGTTCCCTAGGGAAGCTTGGAAGTCAAGGCACTTTTTGACCTATCTATTTATTTCCCATCTTTACCAAGCTTATGTGGAGCAGAGGTGCAGACTTTGGCAGCAATGGGTGTTTATCTAGTAAAAAATACTGCAATCCAATCTCCTTTTGAGGAGCGAAATAAGTGGATTTCTCTATTCAGCCAGCATTTTGAGGACTTGAAAAACAGCATTGTCCACCAAGTATCATGTCTTAAAATTGTTGGAAACTTGAGTATTGCTGTTAGAAGTCAGAATGAAATACATGGGTTAGATTCGTGCGTCATCCAAGTGCTTCATGGGCAGCTGAGCTAATTCTTGTTTGTAGACTGCGATGTTTTAAATTTTGTTTCACAATTTTATTTGAAAGTTATTTAAGGTCAAGTACAAAAGTATGTCTTTATCACTGCTATGCTTCATGCAAGCCTCCAAGAGAGAACACATCCTTAGCTCTTCTCATGAGAAATGTGACCTGCTGTTCACATTTTCCAAGATGTAAGCCCCTGCTTTTTAGTACCTTTCCTAAGCATCTAGTCAAATGGGTCCCCTGTGGCAGTAGTTCGGGGGAAGGGGTAATTCCAGGTAAGTGGGTGTTGTGGCAAGTATTAGCTGGTGTCTGTCTTTGCTATTAAAAGAAAACAAAGGAGAGAAAATGAGAGCTGCTAAGGCATGACCTTGTGTTGACAGAGACCTAGTGAGTGACAGTATTTCAAAGCTGAATGTCACAGCGAATCCATTCGGGTTGCTCCAGAGGAAAGACATGAAGGAGAGGCCTCACAAAGAACACAGTCTTATATGCAGGGTTGGGGGAAGGTGTAAATGGCCCAGACAACTTGTGAGTCAGTCCCTTAGGTGCTGTTTTGAAGGCTGCAAATAAAGGCAATGCCTTGAAAAGTCTGTGTTTGCCAGTAAGTCAGTGAGAGCTCAGGTACATGCAGAGAAGCAAACACTTTCCAGTAGAGGTCAAAACTTGACTCTGACTTTCAGTTTAGTTAATTTTGGTTTGTTATTTTTCTGCTGGCTTCAGCAGGTCACATAGCCATCACTTCCCAAGTGGAAGATGCATTTGAATTCTAGAAGTAAATGATGCCTGTCAGTGATGGTAGATATCGTACTATCATGGTTATCATGGTCAACCGGATGAGAATGGTGGGCTCCCTGGGGCTTCAGTGAACTTTCCCTCATTGAGGCAAAAGGAAATACACCTTTCTGCCTCCGATTTGACTCAGGAAGTCTTGTACTTTAAATTACTAGCTATATTCTGCTCACAGGGCTGTATTTATAAGTACCCTTTCCAGTGACTAGCTTATATTTTTATATCCTTCTGTACAAGTGTAGAATCAGTGTGAGAGGAAAAGTTTAGGTTAAAAGTGGTTGCACATATCTATAGTATTCACACTGGAGCTTTCTGAATTTTTTCCCCTCAGCATTTGTCCTCTGTATATTTTCTCTCCTTACTGAGTATTTGTGGTGTTTTCTCCTGCCCCCTTCCCCCACCATAGTTAGTTATTTTTATCAGATTTTTTTAGCCTTACATTAAGTACCCTTTTGTCCTTGCTTAGATGTGGAAGACATTACCATAAATGGAATTTGCAATTCCAAGAGGGAATAGATGGGGAATAGATGCAGAGAATAGCTGTTTTAAGAGGATATTTTTTTTCTGTACTGAAGTTCTTTTCCCCCCATATCCTGATATAAAATTTAATGTTAGCAGTCAAAATTATATGAAGAGTTATGTGTCTAACCTAAATACTGAAATATTGTACTCTTTTTTTCTTTGCCTAGGGTCAATAATCTAGTTCTAGATTGCATTTATTTAATAAGACTTTTTAATTTTATTTTTTTCTTCTCTGTAAAACTAAATTATTTTCAGTAAAGCAAACAGACTGGATGAATCTTAGATGATTTGGTAATCTATCAAGCGTGGCAGCCAGGGAATGGGGCCCAAGACTTTTTTTTTGTCAGCTGCTTTGAAAAATGTGTGTTTGCTTTCATAATGGAGCTGGAGTGTAGATGAGTGCATGAGGTAGGGAGCTAGCTTATCTCTTTACACAAAAAACATTCTTAGGAAAACATGCTGATATGTGCACAGTCATAATTAGCAATTACGGCAATTTCTGAAAGGGGAAAGTCAAATTTAACTAAAAGAAGTGCAATTCTGCTCCCCCTCCTCCCCCCCACCCATAGAAAGTATTACCTCAGACTTAAACTAGTAAAGAAGAAGAAGAGAAAACTAGAGGCCACAGGTTTTGCACCCAAAGTTACTTTCAGTTCTGATGTTTGGCCTTGGTCCATTGCTAATAAAATTGATTTACCTCCTGTCCTGACCTTCTCTGTGAACTCTGTCAAATTTTTACCACAGGAGAATCTGACTTAATATAAAAAGCTTCTGTTAGTATGATATTAGGAGCTCTTGTGCCAGAGTCATCAAGCTCCATGTAACTTAGTTTAGCAAAATGCAATGCGAATTTGTAACATGGAGGCGATTGAGGACACTGCAAATTTGTTATTCAAGCTACTGCCGAAAACAGTGAGTTCTCAGACCTGAAGTTGACTTAGGAGAGTATGTACAGCTCTGGGAAGGTCTATGCTGGGCATTGGTAGAGCAGTTCTCAAGTATAAAATTAACAGGATAACACAATGTGTTGTTACCAAACCTACGCAGACTATGAGTACTGCTCTTGCTGCTCCTTCTCCCCTGTAATTCATATCCCACCTTATGTGGGGCTCTTATCTTTCAAACAGTTGTTTGTGGTGAAACTGCATGTAAGTGGCTCTTTTTTATGCTACAGAGCAGAAATTGAGAGTAGATAAGTGTTTGATTCTCTCCTGAACACAGCGTTTACAGATACTGCTCTGTTCTCTGTAGACTTTGTGTTGTGCCGTGACAAGTTTTGTAATGAGGAGCATCATCTCTGTCTGTTCCTGTCCTATAAAGCTAATGCTCCATGATGGAGTTCATTCTGCAGTGCCAAGATACAGCTTTCTTCTAAAATCTACTTGAAGCTTGCCTGTGTATGAGAGCCTGTGATATTCATCCAGGTTTTTTTGGCTGGGAAACCTGTTTGTGAGTGGGAGGGAGTTGAGGGATAGATTTTTTTGTTGTGGTAGATGTGTTGTCTAGAAAAACTTCTTCCTGTTGAATAAAAACATTTAATTTCTCTGGGTAATTATCTGCAGAGGAATCTGAAATCTCAAAATGCAGAATTAAGGATAGATAACATTATTTATGGAAACTATTTTTGGTCCATTTTTCTCTTCAGTTTTCTAGGGGAGAGTAAAATTTTTGGAAAGCAAAAGGTAGATCTGAGGTGTCAAAAAAATACTCTTCAGTAAAAGTCTGCTTCTGCTCCTTTTCCCTTTTTTATTTGTGTGAATATAGATCAGGCACTTTGTTCCTCTAGTCCTTAACTAAGACCTTTTAAACTTATTAATGGAATAAATATTCCTTTTACTTGAAAGCAAATTATAGACAAGGTTCAACTTTATGGCATTCAAATTACTGTTTATGGTTGCTCTTTTGCAAGATTTTAAGCTCAGGTCACTATGACACAGAATGCAAATGCTGTATTATCCTCACTAAAGTTGAGGAGATATGAAATGTTTTTGACATTTTCCAGAATAGCTGCTGCTATGCTGTCTGAAAGATCAAATCTGGATGGGAGCTGTAGTGCCATAAGATGAGTAGGAAGAAGTAAAATTGGAGAGATTTTATGTTGTGGGGTTTTAATGATTTATAGAAACTGACGTCTTATATGCTGATTTGGGAGTAGATACCCATTTTTCCCATTCCAAACACCACCTTTGTAGCTAATTGTGAAATGACTCAGCTTTATCTATCAGTATCTGACACCCTAGGTTTATACCACCTAGAGTACAGCTTGTGCTTGGAAGACACATTGTTTTTATTTTAGAAGGCAAGTTCTTGAGACAAAGCAAGTCTTCAGTGACCTTTGACTGTACTGATTGAGGCAACTTCTGTAATGTCCTGTATTATGGGAAGGTGGGGTGAGATTTTATTGCTAGTCGTTGTTTCTGAGCTGAGCACGCAAAGCCAACAGATTTGCTATGGAAATAATTAGTATATTAACATTTACTTTCAGCTGTGATTTGCTGTTGGTCATATTGTTAGACTATGGGTTTTCTTCTCAAGAAAATATTTATTGCCATGTGTTTATGTGCATAGTACACTCCCTTCCCCTTCTTTCTCTCTTACTGCAACATCAATATTCAGACCTCAACTCTGCCAGTCTGGAAATTCAGAGTTGAAAGTGAATTCACTATGAACATGGCTGTGCCCTCTCCAGGGGTGTTCCTGCATGATGCATGAGCTTTACTGGGCTTTACTATTTTGCTGTTGAGTGCTGGCACCTCCAGAAGTGCAGCAAGTGGTGGTAGTGGCAGATGCCTCTCTGTGGTGCTGCTGATCAAACTCTTATCTGGATGCTATGTGATACTGTCTTGTGCTGTGTAATCAGTAGCTGAACCAGACTGAGATGGAGTATCACTGCATTTCCACAGTCTACACTCTGCCACCTGCACATCCAAGCACTTTGTTTCCTATAAAAATACAGGTATTGAAGAAGGGTCCCATTTATTTTTTATATAACTAGAAATAAAAGGCTAGAGAGTTGAAAACTGGGGAGGCAACAAACCACAAGGTATTTCTGACAAAAGATAAGTAAGGACTAAAGGAAGTAGAACCACCAGAGGAAAGGTGGCTCTGACATAAACATCACTTGCTTGCAACTCAGCAGCAGCAAAATGAAGGCAAGTTAAGAAATATACTGCAGCTTCAGTAAAATGTGATAGCTTTGGGTACCATGAATAAGACATCAATTCTTATTTGGGGTATGCATGCTGCATATGTGGAAGTGTACATTGCTTTGTACAATTACTAAGTATGAAAGATGAAAGGTATCAACTTATAACATTTAGCATGATTTTCTTCTGTAGGTCTCCATGTACTTTGCAGATGAGGGGTAGACCAACTCTTTTCACCCCTACATATCTGTTTTTTGGAAACACTAATGGCAGCATATCAGTAACTTGCAAAAGGTGTCATGACGTGTTGGACCTCAGAAGAGCTCTATCCTCTTCTACCTCTCCACACAGTTCTACATGTAGAAGCATGTACTATGTGGAACAGCTTCAGATACTTTGCATAAAAACAGACAGTGGAGGGTTTTTCTATATAACTTTTGAATGGCTAGAACTCCGTACTAGTACAGGAAAAGAGGAATGAGAATATGGACACTAACATGAGTGAACAAATGGCATGTGGAGATATGCTTTTAGATTGTCAAACCACTGATTGTATCTTTGAGTTTTGCTATATGAGTGGGACTTTAGTCTGCGTATTAAGTCCATTGTGTTTTTTCATTGCAATATAGAACGTGAAGTTAGAGCTGCTTGCTGTTAAAACATCTTCATCCTCTCAAGCCCACTGGGGCTTTCATCATCTAATTGTTCATTGTGTCTGAAAAATTCAGACACATCCCCAAGGGCTCTTCTGCCCTCCCAGGTACCCATGGGAATCCTGCAAGCAGAAGGAAAGCAGAAAGCCCTGCATGTTGAAGTACTCCTTTAGTGAGCATGCTCAGGGAGAGATGAGTGCCTGGGATACAGGTCAGAGAGGAGCAGGGTGGGTGAATTGAAAGCTCTTTTAAGATGAACATTGCCATGGAAACCACCTCTGTGTGTGTGCAGAGCTATGTTGGACACTCACCTCTTGTGAAGTCAAGCTCATATCTCAAATCTGTGATGCAGAAGTGCCTCAGAGGTCCCTGGGGCTGTGCCTGCAGGAAGTCAGCACTGCCTGAATAGGGCTGCTTCCCTCTCCACAGCTGGGTGGTCTAATCAAAGTCTACCTAAGCTCTCATGGGTCGCTGTGAGAGGGACCAAGTGTGGTGCCTTGTCAGGCCTGCTCTGATCCCTGCAGAGGAAGAAAGCATGGCCAAGCCATGTGGGAAAAGGAATCTGTAACTTTTTCTCAACTCTGGACCTGAGTTCCTTGTTGAGCCTTCATTTATCCAGCTGTAAAATGGCACTGGACACCTCTGGGTGGGTTGCAAGCCATAAACATCCCTTTTGGAGATATCCAGGCCTTTCAACAGAGCAAATCAGTGTGGCATAGAGTTAGGTAGAGAGGACCTGTGCCCCTCCTCAGAGTGACAAGGAAGAGAGATGACTTGAATTCACACTGGGCACATACACTCAAGTGCAAGTGATTAATATTATGCTCTTTGGTTAGATTTTCACCTTGTGTTTTATTAATTTTCTGGGTGCTGGAAGGTGATGATGTACATTTATGAACTGGTGTCTGTTCATAAATGTACCGGAAAAGTCTCTGTTATTATGGGGTTTGTTAGTTTTATCTACACAGTATTATGTTGTATCTTTTTATTTTGCTTTCCTGAATCTTTGGATCTTTTATAAATGATTGATCATTTTTTTTCTTGTTGAGATTTAAGTCAGTTCTTACTTCTCCTTTTGCTAAAGAAAATATCAGAGTGACCAGATCAGTGTTTCTGTATACAAAGCTGGAATAATACCTGCACTTTTCTACTATTGTTACACACCTCCTTTGTTTTAACCTGACACAGGTTAACCAAAAAATTGGACTGAAAACATGATTAAATGTTGTGACCGTACTTTACTTTCTGTGTTTACTGAGCTTTGACTTCCCCATTTAAAAACTTTCATTCTATAGAGAAAATTAAGGCTGGGAGTCTGAGCGAAGAACTGGACTCCATGAGCTGGAATTCCAGGAGAAACTTTGATTCTTGATACTGGATCTACAGATCTTTAAAACTTCTACGCTCCTTATGGCACGTATTTCTTCGTCTCTGCTACCTGTGTTTATTAAATGGAGATATCAAGCTTTCTTTCATCCCACTAGAGGCAGTCAGCCTCTTGGTAGAATAAGGAAAAGATGTTTCTAGTTATTGTTTGCTTCATGCTAATGTTGCTTTCAAATATTGCTAATGATGCAGCAACAGTTTTGAACCATCCTGTAGGTTTTCTGTGAACTTGTGTGCCTCCTTATTACCTGTTGCAGTTAGTGTGTTGCATTGGAGGATATGGGGAAAACAAGAGACCAGAATCCATAAATTCTTCAGGACTTGAATTGCATTGGGAACAGAGATGAGCAGTTTGGTGACTGACATTTACAATAAGTCTCAATACACAAGTCTTGAAGTTCTCCCAGCTCGGAGTAGGTGTAAATGAGGGAGGTGTGACGACTGAGATAATTTAGTCTGTTAGCACCCTTCTGTGATCTACGTGAAAACTGTTATGAAATCTTCTAGTTGAATTTATATTAAAAAGTGGGGCTCTGGGGGTAAATTCGGAGAGTCCATGTGCAGAAGTTTAGGACCCATGTATTCCTTTAATAGGCATCCTACTGTTTATGGACTGCCCTTGGGAAGATTCTGGAAGAGAGTAGTGGTTGCTCACTGTTTCTGTGTAATAAAGGATGTTTAGCCTCCCTTGTGCATTGTATATTATGTCATTGTAGAATTTTTTTCAGAAAGTTTGTGTTTTAGATGGGTTCATGGTAGTGAGGGTACAAAACCGTATTTAGCATCTGTGACTTCATCGTTCTGGAGTGTGATGGGATTCAGCTGGGAACTTCAGTCATTGCTCCCTGAAACAAAGTTAGTAACTGTTCTGGAAAAGCACACAGGTTGCAAGATTGGATATTTAACTCCAAGGCTTTCCTTGTCTGGGCATAGACAAAGTTACTATGTAAAGGTGAATCTACTGAGGAGAATAAAGCACCCAATGTGCTGCTGTTATGAACTGCAGAGTTGGTTTTTAATAAGGAAGCAGAAAACTAGTTTTTTTCGGGGTGGAGGATGCTGAGAGCTGTGGACAATGTTTTATTGTGTTCCAGCTTAATGATGCAGTGCAGGAAAGTCAGTGCTGAATCAGAGCTGCTCTGTAATCATTCATCAGGGTCAGGAGAAGGGTGTTCTCTGCAGTTGGAACATGCTGTGCCTGAGCTCCAGGGGCGAAGTTACTGGCCAATATATGAGTGTTCTTCCAGGATAATGCTGCATAAGAAACAGGGAGAAGGGACAAACAATTTGCTGTCCTTGGGGCTTGGGTTCCTGATGAAAGGGATTTGAGAGAGACATTTTCATTACACAAACATCTGTCTTCCCAGTGCAACTTGTTTACTTTAGCACATTGGCAAATACATATAAAAAAAAGATTCTGAAGTAATATGCAGGTAATTCTCTTTTCCATAGAATCCCAGACAGTGCATAATTTTGAGGAAGTGCCTTAGTTCTCAGTAAATTTCATTAATTGAAAATCTAGACAAACAAAAAAACTTGAGGTCTGGCATTACACCTGCCCTGCCACAGACTTTTGGTGGGTTTTGTCATCATTTAAAAAAAAAAAAAGCAAATAATGTAAGTTCAAGGGGAGTTGCAATAGCTAAGAAAACCACACCAGGATAAATTTTCCATGGAGGAAAACCAACAGGCCAAAAAAATACTGTGCTATTAGGTGTAACAAAGAGAAATATTGAAGCTGGTACTTAAAGTCTTTAGAGTTGGGGTCTAGAAAAAGAAAGCCATGGCAATACGTTGTTCTGTGACATCGAGTGAGTCTCAGTGAACACAAAAAAATTGTAAAAACATTTGGATCACTCAGATTTTCAGAGATTACATGGTTATACCTATCCTCAGGGATTCTCACTGTTCTCTCACCAAAGGAAAAAGAGGATTTAGCACTCTTCTATTTTGAGGAGATGTAACAAGTAAAATAATGCTTGAGCATAATGTAGAGTCACTAGATTGACCAAGTAAATGATATGGAAAATGAAGAAACCTATGACTTGCTGCCATTTACAGAAGAAAGCATTCAGCCATTGTTTTCTCTTTGGTAGAATTTCTTTCAAGTCAGGTTTTTGATTTCTTTTTTTTTTCTGTTTTTTTTTTTTCCCCCAGGGTTGAAGTAATCACTCCTATCATCTGAACTCAAAGGTATGATCTAAAGCCTTATATTAGTCCAGAACACAGTATTTGCCAATTATCTTCACATTGGAGTATGGGTTTTTCATTGCAGTAATGGAGCATGTGAGTAGGGTGAACTGAACACAGTGAAGGGCCGTGGTGTTTTGTGTCACTCCCCTTGCCTGTTGTGCAGAGAGGAGGACTCATGGAATGGTCTGATCTTGTAAATGAACCTGTGTGCCACAATTTTGGCACTGCTGCACTGATTCTCTGTTAGTGAAGAAGTAGGTCTGGACATTTGTTCCTAAGAGATCTGAATTGGTATTCCAGAGGAGGAAAGGTGGTCACACAGGATATTTTTTTGAAAGTGAGAGACCGCAGCCTAAGTCCTCCTAGAGAATATCCTGTGGTTTCCTTCTCCACCTGTAAAGCCTTGCAGAGTGGCACATTTGCAAAGAGATGGGAGACATGGGGTCAAACCTCCCAAGGAGGAGCAGGAATTTGAACTCTGCTGCCCATGGCTCTGATGAGAACAGGGAATGTGAGAAGATGTGCCATGTCACTGACTAATACTTCTCTCTAATGGCATCTATAAAGAAGCAGGGTAGTAGTGTTACGGGTTAAAAGCACTATTAACCTTGGATTTTGCTACATGCCAATGTCCTATTATCCAGCTGTGTTACCAGCAGAAATGCATGATGGAGTTGACTTAAACACTATCTGGGAGCTAGTTTCATGACCACAAGACAGATAAAGCTTCTATGGCCATAAAGAATATTCAACAGAAGCCTGGTGAATAGCTTGCTAAAATCCTTGTGACATCCTAAATATATCTGAGGGAAGAAGACTGATAAAGGACAATGGGTCATAGCTAAAAATCAGCCTTCCATGCAACATGTAAAAAGTCAGTTAGACTATTTATAAGAATTTGTCCTATGTCAGATAGACTAGGCTGAAACCTGCTAGGAAGCAAGTTATAGGGCTCTGAGTCAGATGTATCCAAGGAATAATAATAGCATTTAGGAACTCTGGGGAAATAAAGAACTACGGTAACTCATCCCCCAGAGGAAAACCAAAAAGGGAGGAGAAGGAAGAAAAAAACCAACTAGTAGCTTAACAGCCTTTTTCCCGAGAAGTAATTCTTCCAGACAGTGTCATGCAGATGATAAATTTATGCTTTGCAAATCGTTCTGGAGACAATTGTCCCTTTAAAGAGAGATCCCATTCCAGCCATTTTCTTCTGAATAAGTACAGCTTGTGCAAATGAGGAAATATTTGATTTTTTACTGGAACCTGGGGAGCCTGTTTTGTAATTGGAACAAACACGGGAGGGAATCCCTAATGCTCACTACACCAGTTATTCTGTACAGAGCTTTCTCTGTTACCAAAATATCCATGACCTTTTTCTGAATCGTGGGGAAGGGACTGAGCATTTAATCAGTACTGATGCGAAAAGAAAGATCCAGAAGGTAAGGGTGCATTACTCTGAAATAGGGTCCTGCTTCTGTGGAAGGTTTCTAATATGACTTTGAGGCAGGTTAATTAATTCTCTGACTTACCCTAACACCAAACAGCAGTGATAAAGCCACTTTCCTTACAAGGGTACTATAATAACTAATGTTTTCTGAAGTATTTAGATATCAATGGTGAGGAGTAGCAAAGAAAAATAGATTCTTTTTCCTGGTTTGAAACATATTGTCTGTGCTTATTTAGCTGTGGTAAATGAGCTGTAGCATCTAACAGAGAGTATCTGAAACTAGATCTTTTTAGTTATTAAAGTTATGGTTTCTGGCACTTCCCCCCATCCTTCTAATATGCTGTTGTTATGGCAACAGTATTTCTGTCAAGAGATTCATATGAACTACTAAACCCTCCTTGCACTTTTACCTGTTTTGGTGTAGTCAAGATACTTTAATACATATGTTTGAGGGATTTGTTTGTTTGTTTTAACCAGAACAAATTTAATCATAATTTTGAGCAGCGCTTCACTTGATCAAAGAGGGCTTTGACAAAATCATCACATCTGCTTTTAAGTACTAGGCTTTTTTAACATGGCCTATATTAAATAACAGCAGTTATTACTGTACCACAACAACAGTATTTCCTCTTTAAATGTCCTAGAGTTGGACAAAGAGACCTTCACAGCTACCTCCTTGCAACTTTAAATAATTATGGATGAGTGGAAGTGGTATAATCAAGTTCACACATAATTTACTGCAAAGGATTGTGCTTCATTTTATACTGTTGCACATCCTATTTACAAGCTCCTGCATTCCTTGGACAAGAGCCTCTGGAAGAAGGAAATGTCTCGGATATCACAGGACATGCAGCTACACACAGAGCAATGTCAGAGCTTGCTGTTCATCCCCCATAATAAACAATAACAGAAACTGGCACCCTGACAGGATCATGAAATAGTCATGAGGAGTCCCAGACAGCAGCAAAGTGTTACTGGGTCTCCTAACCAAAAGGAATAAAGGTGCGTGATACTACAAGTTTCCAGATGGCAAACTGTGGAAAGACACCTTCATGATCTGCTCTTATGAATCCGAACCACTGTATGTCACTGATGAATGAAAGGTATAATTATTTAGAGGGGGAGAGGGTGCTTTTAATTTCTTTGAGTGATATTTCACTAGCTGGACATATTAACTCAAGATGCCTCAAGAAATATTTTCAGGGCAGACAGAGTAGAAGCTTATTCACATTTGTGTTGTTCAAGTGCTGGGTGAGTTCAGTTATTTTCCTTAGTTGGGCCTCAAACCTTAGTTTTTATTGCTTTGAACACCAGTAATTTAGTTCCTTTCTGTAAAAATGGATAGAAAGCATCGCATGAACAAATAGGTTTTGACCATGGTTTATTTCGTAACACATCATAGTAACACTTTATACTGATTCGTGGCTTTAACTTTCTGATGTTTGTTTGGGAAACATTCCTCAAGATGGATTTCTTTGTCACATCTGAAATGTTGTTTAAATCTGAGGGCTGTAACTGAAAATCCTAGTCAATTAATTGTTGACTACAATGAGTCTTGGGCAGTTCCTGCTTCTATAATATGAAAAATATAAAGTGCATCCTCATGTTGGATAAACATATTCATTTTTATAATAGTATTCCTAACTTAAATCTTAGTGAAAGGGTAATCTTGGGCTGCCCTCACTGAACATTCCTTGAAATGCAATTTGCAGTTGTAGGGTTCCAGGTGTGCTGAAATATTCACGTGCGTGTTTGGGGAAGAAGTGAAGCCATGTTGGTTTAGTAAAAAAAAATTGCTACTACTTTGAGCAAATGCATCTGAAGATGTTTATCTACTCTTTATTTTGTGAGCCATATAATTTTAAGTCTCTGCATTGGTTTTGCAGCTAAAGAGCTGTTACTAGCACTGGTCTCGATAACCAGCTTCTATGACTTTTGCATATAATTTCAATGTGCAAGAAGCCCTTTGAGAACTTATTTTCTTTTCCTCTTGCTTTTAGGCTGCATCTATGTATCCTAGTAATTCAGCACACTAACAGTGAACCAAACAGTAGATGAGAACAGTTGCTGCTGAGGCCTTTACGTCTATATTATGTGCTGCCTGTCAGGTT
Organism: Corapipo altera; assembly: GCF_003945725.1. Lineage (NCBI taxonomy): Eukaryota > Metazoa > Chordata > Aves > Passeriformes > Pipridae > Corapipo > Corapipo altera. The sequence goes on from NW_020884911.1 coordinate 7,451,309, forward strand.
TGTCTGGGACTAGATTTAGCCTAGTCTTCTGGACTGAGTCCTGCAATCAAATGGGCTTCAAAGCTGGTTGAAGGGTCAGTCATTGATTCAGACTCTTCTGTGCCAGGGAGAATTCAGAATGCAGTCACTGAGCACTACTAGAGGTGGTGCTATTATTGCCTTCATGCTCTGTAGATATGAACAAGCTGCAACAGACTGTAGTGCATTTTGCTCAGCTTCTATATCTTTTTAATCATGTTTCCCAAGCTTTTTTTTTTTTCCTTTGTTGCTTAAGCTAATCCCTTTTTTGGATATGAGGAAATACAAAGATCATAACCTGCTCTGATGGTTTCTTGTACTGGGTGTTTTACCAGTAGCACAGTGACTTTAGAAAATCTTTATAATGTACAATAAGCACTTAAAAAGAAAAAGTAAGCTTGTTTTAAACCAATTAAATTTAGTTCTGTCATTAGTGGTGTTCATTATGCGTTGGCATTCATTAGTGCCCCAGTTGGTTTGCATTGCAAATTAATTTAATTTCATGTGGATGACCATAAGTGTGTGCAAGCTATGTTATTCATATGGAAATATTCTTTTGATTAAATCCATCTTCACTTGCTAATGCCCTGAAGTGCTTTGATGTTTATTCTTCTACAAGCTTGTGGACAAGGATTTTAGCCATGTTGCATTTTTCAGTGGTTTATGCTGTTCCCACTTGAGTCTTTTATTTTTCCTCATTAAAAGTGACGGCTGCAACATTTCCTGTGGCTAACAGGGAACATTGGTTCCCTGTATATCAGAGTTCATAGTATGATTGATGGAAAATGTTTTGGTGGATTTCTTACAATCAATTGGAACACTTTCAAAGACACTTTTTTCCTAGGTTAAAACTGCGATGAAGATGATGTTAACTTCTGAATTCTGGTAAGAGAGCTTTTTCATGTTTTTACACGCTATTCCCAAGGTGCTCATTACTGGGCCATCAGTTTTCTAGCCAGAAGGTAGCCTTCTCCCAAAAGAAAACTGTGGGATTTCTGTCATGCTGATTTTATTTCTATAGCTGGTGATTAGAAAGATAAACTGTCATGTTAAGCAGAACAGACGACTTGGAGGCTAATTGCCACCAGTTTACAGAAGTCTTTAATTTTTCTACTGCCTTGAAGAGCCAGCCTTTAAGAGCTGGCCTGAGGAATGCAAATCCTCATGAACAGCTTTCCTTACACAGAGTATTGTGGTACGTCATGTGACCGAAGAGCAAGCCACAGTCCAGGTGCTTGTCATGGTGCTGGTGATTCGGGGACTGGACAAATGGATTGTTACTGTCAATGTCTGTTGGATCTTCCCCAGTATCTTAATCAAGGAGGCTGGTTCATCTTGGATCCTGATGGCAATGTGCCAGAGATGGACAAGTGTCTCATTTCTCTGCAGCAAACAACTTGTGTGCTTTTGAGTAATAGACCACCAGAAGGTATAAACCCTGAGAATACAAATCTTTTGATCTCAGAAGAACTTCATCCCTATGTACATCCATGTAACCGGGAACAAAATCAGACTCTGAATGTCTTAAGAGACATTATCCAATTGGAGAAAAGGTCAGGTTTGCACATTTACTGTCTATAATAGTATTTCTCTTCCTCAGTAACTGTTGGTCAGACTTGTGCATGAAATGCAAATGGGGGTGTGGGGGCGTGAGAGAGAATGTCATCTCATAGAGCAAATTTCAGCAGGAATAGAAGATTTCCACAGAAAATATATTCAGAGCAAACTTGTCCATTAGTCACTTACTCCTATTTCTTTTCCACCTCCCTTTCATGTCTTCACTTTTTCCTTATGTGTGTAATTGTAAAAAGGCTAAATATAGGCTATTGGTAATGTCTTGTTCAGAAGTACAAAACTTAAATAGAATTAACCCCTGAGTCCAAAAGAAGAAACAATAAATGTGTATCTTCTTATGTGAGAAATGGACATAACTGCAGTAATGAATCCATCATTATTAAGAGATGCTTAACTAACCTCATGGTTCACCTTGTGAAGGCACACTTTAGTTCTCAAAAATTGCTCTACCTGCTTCTCTATAAAAGAGGATTTTTATCTTCCTGAAGACCTTTCCAATTCAAGCTCTTCTTGGGGAAAGAAAAGAAATTGGGTGTACAGTCCTAGATGCACCAATTAATATTGATTTTACATTATGTAATCTGTTTTATGTTAGTATAACTGGAGCAGACATGTAAAGAACTTGAACTTTCTGGTCTAAGAGAATGGGGGTACTAATGGCAAATGAAAACTAACATTTCTGTGGCAATGTAATTTAAGACCTGTGACAGACTGCTGGGAGAAAGGGTGCAAAGCTTTCAGTGTCCTTTCTTGTTCTAACAAGCCCCAGTGTCTATGATTGCAGCCATGGGATGGAGAGAACTCCCTTCCTGCCACACAACCCTCACTCAGCTCTCTGTATTACTTCCAAGTCTTTGGGAAGCCTGAGTAAGACAAGCCCCACATGTATGTGAGTACCTAATCTGACCAGAAAAAAAGCCTTGCATGTAATGATGAACAGCTGCAAACAAGTCTAAGGAGAAAACTGTTAGTAAAACTCATGTATGAATGAGATAATGTTGGAAAGCAACTTGCCTTTTAGGTATGAATCAAGATGTGTATCTGGCACAATAATATCAGATGGACCAGTTATGGTCCATTAAAGGAGTTTCTTGCTTTGTTATTTAAAATCTCAGGGCTCCAGTGCAAGGTGGGACTAAACGAAGTACTCAGCTGAAGTTCTCTATTAGCTTGAATATGTGCTTCTCAATGCAATTCAGTGTTTCTTTAGAAATCCCCTTAGCCTGGCTTTAGTCTTGATATATTTACATGTCAGAGTAATAATATCTCAAGTACATAAACCAGTATACTACCAAACTGCCAACTACACTAACACAGCTGTAGCATTCCCTGAAGTCCCATATCCTGTGGTTTCACTCTGATGTTGGTGAGGGGTACTGAGGTGAGTTGGCATCTGGAGTCCTTCACCAGAAAGAATAGGGTTTTCCTTTTGATGTCTTACCGTAGATTTCTTCCTTACACTAGGTTATACTTATTACCTTAGGATATACTCACATTCCTTTTTATCTGTCTGCAACACAGTTGTCCACCTTTGCCATTTTTTCACTGTTCTGCCGCTCCATGTTACATTCAAATTTGCTATATATGGCCATTTTCCTTACTTTGGATACAATTTCTTTGTTCCTTTTGTGTAGGAGGCGTGTCCAGGGTGCAGGGGACACACAGAGGGCAGGGAAGCCCAAGGGGCATGTGCCGAAATAGACAACCCCATTGGTCACAAGGTCACATGGGTCTAAGGGATAAGAAGGAACGCTGAGTTTGAAAAAGGTCTCTTTGATTACCATCTGATCGGGGAGTGGACTCCATTTCTTTGTTATGTAAAGACCCACACTACACATGGCGACCCGAACTGGGGCTTAGAACCTACATTAGGTAGATTAGAATACCACGAATCAGGAGAATATCGGTAAATTCCAGGTATCATATCAGTTTTATGATATGGGAATTTTTCACCAAAAAACCTAGACGTCTTTAAGTCGTTGTCTCAGCAGAATCTGAGAAACGCAGTTAGTACAGAGAGCTCAAAAATATTAGGCAAAAGTGCACAGGAACAGAGAATAAAGAAGAAAGAAGAAAAGAAGAAGCCGAGAAACCGGGACGGCAGCACCGGAGAAAGCGGAACGGGGTCAACAACCGCTGGAGCGGTGAGTGAGGCTGAAACGCAGTGCCAGCACCCAACATCGCAGCCGAGGCTGCTCCCTGAATGGCGGCGAGCCCACAGCTCGAGAAACTCGAGCAGCGGATCACACCGAACCATGCCGGGAGGACACCCCCGCCATCTGCCACTGCCCTCAAGCTGCAGGAGCAGCAGCCGACACCCAGAGAGCGCCGGATGCTGATGGAGACGCCAAAAGGAAAAAAGCTGCACAAGGAACAGCCGCTCCAGAAACCAAAAGCAAAACTCAGCAGCCAAACAAAGGACCCTTGCCCACGTGCACCCACAGTGGCAAGAGTAAGGTAAAAAACATGGGAAGTTTTTTCTCCACCAAGATTTCACAAGACATAGACTACGATGGATTAGTGGGAGGGGGAGACCTTCAGGCCCTGGGAGCCAGCCCATAACCTGGAAGGTGAATGCTCTTCCCCCCTGCCCCCGCCACATGGCCGGCAACTCCATAAGGAGCTCACAGAGACCACCAGGGAGGGATGGACGAAAGAGGAAGTTTATTGTGGGGTAGGGGTTTATAAGGCTTTTAGGAGTGTCAAAAGGGGAGCAATCACAAATTCAGGGTCACAGAGAAAAAACCAATCAGGTAAAAAGTCAACAACCAATAGGAAGGGGTTAACAAGGACCAATAAGAAACACCTCAGGACATCTTCCCAGGACACTCCTGTATGGGAGACAAGTCCCTCACAGGGGGTGTCAGGAAAAGGGAGGAATGACTTTGCAAAAAAGCAAAAGCCATTTTGAAACCTGTTTAAACCACATTAAAAACTTCTGTTTCTATAACATTTAAACTGTTTTCTTTTTCTTCACTAGTCCATCTCTGACAGGACTTCTTCCATCCTACATATGGCAAATCCATTGCCACAATAGATGCACTAACAATTCTGCTAAGACCTTACCACATACAAGCCACAAAAGCTGAACTAACAGAGCTTGTACGTTTCATTAAAGCAACTGTCCCTGAGCTGCTGTTGGTAGAGGCTCTGCACATAGAAATATGGGACAGGATAGGAGACCTCATGAAACTGAAAGCTCAAGGGGGAGACCCACAAGCTAACAACACCATTTCAGCCTAGCAAATCATAATGTCTGCACTACACAGAGCCCACAGGCGGACAATACAAGCACCCAACACCAACACACCACCCCTCACCGACACTGCTAGCCGCAGCCCAACTCCTAGGCGTAGAAACACAAACGTACGGGGTTTACCGGGAGGGGAGGGACCTGCTTGTGAGTTAAGTCACAGATCAGGAGCCAATGGCCACGGGAACACAGGTCGCTGGGAGGGAACGGAGCCTGTAATGTGCGATCCCGGCCCATGGGATCAGCACAGAGGGCTCTGTTGCAGCGATGAGGGGGGGAACCCAGCCTATTTGCCACCCCGCGCTGTAGATGACCACCAACCACGTGTACTGGGATGGGCGCAGCCATCTTACCCGCTAAATGGAACGGAAGCTGATCCATCTCTTCCGGCCCCAGGGTCACCCCGCTCCAGCCGCCGGCATGGGGGGCGGAGGGCCCCTCCCGCGTGCCGTGTCTATCACCCACCACCACCCCCCCACAGGGAACCAGGTTTACTGGGGCCAAAGGGGGGGGAGGCATGGGGGGATGAGGAGGAGGGACCAGGGATGGTTCCACCGGGAGGGAGCAAGGAGGCAAAGGGGGGAAGGTGGGTTGGTAGGTGGGCACTGTCGGGAGGAGGCACTACGAGTGGGAGATTTGCAAGTTATACAAGCATGCCCAGTTGTTTTTCGCCAACGTCAGCCCCCTCAATTCCAGCCTCTGCCACATAAGCTGACAAAGGAATTGAGGCAACTGGTAAGGGAAACTGGCGTGTCTTCAGCTAACACCCTTGCATTTTTAGAGACACTAAGTTCCACCTATGTCTTTTTACCCCACGATTGGAAGACCTTACTAAAAATAAGTCTTACTAACACTCAGTACATGTGGTTAACCAATTTTCAGGAGAATTGCTCTGCGTATGCTAACGACCCACAAGCAGGCATAACAGCACACCAACTAACTGGGGAGGGGAATTACAGCTCAATAGATGCTCAGTCTGGGTACCATAGAGAAATATATGAAGTGATAGCTAAGCATGCCCTGAGAACCATGAGGAGATTGCCCACTTAAGACTGGGATAGCAACCTGTCATTCACAAAAATATTACAAGGCCCTACAGAACCATATTCACAATTCTTGGATTGGCTGCAATCTGTCTTAGGCAGGTAGATTGAACATGACGAAGCCAGGGAGATGCTCTACAGGCAACTGGCTTTTGAAAATGCAAATCCAGACTGTAAAAGAGCTTTGCAGGCCCTTCCTAAAAGGGAGAGCTGCAGCATTGCTGAGCTGGTTCACATCTGTCAAGGGATTGGCTTCGTAGGCCATCAGTCTGCCTCTCTGGCAACAGCACTGAGTGCCCAGATAAGAGTGCAGCAAGGAGCCAGACCCAAAAGTGGTTGCTACATATGTGGTGCCCCTAACCACTTTCAAAAAGATTACCCAAGGAGACCCTCAGCAGCAGCAACCCACAAGCACCCAAATGGGAGGAGGGGGCCAAAAAACGGGAGGTGAGGGGCACTGTTGTCGTGCGCCTCGGTACAACAAATAAATGTGACACATGGGAACAGGCTTGTGATTTGTGCCCCTCCACCTCAACCAGCGCTGGGTTGGACTTATCCAACCGGGACTCAGTCTTCATAACTTCCACAGAGGTAGTACTAATCCCAACCAGGCTTTGGGGTCCCTTTAGCCCAGGGGTGCATGCACTACTGATTGGGAGATCTTCCACAACCAAAATGGGTTTATTTGTGCTGCCTTGAGTAATAGACTTGGACTCTCACAGTGAGATTCAAATAATGGCCTGGATCCCTTCACCCCCTTGTTTCATCCCCTAAGGGAGAAAAAAATCACCCAACTAATCCCTTTCTACAGTGCATTGCCTGGAGGGGAGGGGGAACGGGGTTCAGGGGCCTTCGGGAGCATGAGACAGCCATAAATTTACTGGGCAACAGCCATCACAACCACACAGCCGCTCATGACGTGCCAGATTGATGGGCACAGAATCACAGGTCTTGTGGACTCAGGAGCTGATGTTTCCATCATAAAAGACTCCACATGGCCACTTAACTGGCCCACTGTTTGCCCAGCTGCAACTGTTCAAGGGGTGGGAGGCACACAAAGGCCCAGACAGAGTGCTCAGATACTCACTGTCTTGGGGCCAGAGGGACAATTAGCCAAGATAGCTCCCTTTGTTGCTCCCATTCCGTGTACACGAGGAAAGGGATATTCTTGGACAGTTTGGCACAGTCATGCAAATTCCTCCTGCAAGCACCCAGGTTTTTCAATAGGGGCCATTGATCAGCCGTCCCAAGGACCGATTAAGCTGGTCTGGAAAAGCGAGCAGCCAGTTTGGGTGGATCAATGGCCTATGAAAAGGGAACAGCTTGAACATTTAAGAGAGCTTGCAAGGGAACAGCTTGAAGCAGGTCACATTGTGCCAACAGTTAGTCCCTGGAATACTCCTGTGTTTTGCATCTCCAAGAAAAGTGGGAAGTGGAGGATGCTGCAAGATTTAAGGGCAGTAAACACAGTCATAGAACCCATAGCAGCATTGCAGCCTGGACTCCCCTCACCTGCTATGCTTTCGGCAAATTGGCCACTCATGGTAATTGACTTAAAGGACTGTTTCTTTACCATCTTTCTACACCCTGAGGATGCACCAAGGTTTGCTTTTTGCATCCCGGCCTTGAACAATGCACAGCCCATGCAAAGGTATCACTGGGTTGTCCTTCCTCAGGGGATGAAAAATAGTCCAACAATATGTCAAACGGTAGTGGCAAACGCTATTCATCCCATCAGAAGGTGTTTTCCCACAGCTATCATATGTCATTATATGGATGATATTTTAATTACCACGGCCACAGAAAATTAACTGCAAACTGTTGTTACTGCTCTAATTGATGCTGTTCAAGATGCAGGGTTACAGGTTGCTCCAGAGAAAATCCAGTGATCACAACCCCGGACATACCTTGGATGGAAAATCACACAGCAGGAAATTTCTCCACAGCCACTGCAGCTTGAAGTAAAAGACACTTTAACCTTACACGAGTTGCAAAAACTTCTGGGAGCCATCAATTGATTAAGACCTGTTTTTGGCATAACCACAGAGGAACTACACCCTCTATTTGAACTGCTTAAGAGGGACTCAGACCTAACGTCTAGCAGGTCTCTGACAGCAGAGGCAAGGCAGGCGTTAGACATTTGTGCTAAGGCAATAGAGGGCAGACAAGGCAGAAGGAGAAATCTTGAACTGCAAATCTGCCTTGCCCTCGTACCCAGCAGGTACCAACCACTTGCAGTTTTGTTTCAGTGGGATCAGACTGAAAAGGACCCACTGCAAATTCTAGAGGGGCTGTTTCTTCCCCACATACCACCTAAAACTGTATGGACTACTAATGAAATGTTTGCCAAGCTTGTCATTAAAGGCAGAGGATGACTACAGGAACTGGATGGGAGAGATCCTGCCGCCATCTACATCCCAGCTACAAAAGACAGCCTTGACTGGATGCTAGCTGTGGATGCAGGATTCCAGGTTGCCTTGGCAGGCTTTGACGATGACATTTCAATTCATCTCCCTAAACACAGATTGTGGGCAGAAATCGGTATTTACCTTTAAAAACCACAACCAGATGCAAACATGAACCAGTGAAAGGCCTTACGGTGTTCACAGATGCATCTGGGAGGACACGAAAAGCTGCAGTGACTTGGGTAAACCCTGACACAAGACAATGGGAACAAGAGGTACACACCATGAACCAAGGTTCTGTGCAGATTTTGGAACTGGCTGCCATACGTATTGCCTTGGGGAAATTTTCTGAAGAACCTATTAATATTGTTTCTGATTCCTGTTATGCTACAGGGTTAGTATCCCATCTCGAAAGTTCATTTCTTCGAGATGTTGCTAAACCTCATCTGTTATTTGAAATGCCTTCTGTATGGTTTCTTGTCAATCACAGAAAGTTTGATTTTTACATAATGCACACAAGGTCACACACAGACATGCCAGGAACAATAGGTGATGGGAACCGAGAGGCTGACAAAGCAGCAATGTTTAACACAGTACCTAGAGTCTTAGAGCAAGCAAAATTTTCTCATTTATTTTTCCACCAGAACGCACCTTCTCTGAAGAGACAATTTCAAATAACACTCAATCAGACTCGAGACATAATCATGTCATGCCCAGACTGCCAGCAAATCACACCCATGCCATCTCAGGAAGGCGTTAACCCCAGAGGGTTAATGGCAAATGAGATTTGGCAAACAGATATCACACACATCCCCGAGTTTGGCACATTAAAATATGTACACGTAACAGTAGATACCCACTCCCAATATGTAACTGCCACAGCACACACTGGGGAAAAGGCCAAGGATGTAATAAGACACTGACTCAGTTGTTTTGCTACCCTTGGTACCCCGAAACAGATTAAAACTGACAATGGGCCAGCTTTCATCTCAGAAAAGGTAAGAAACTTCCTGTCAGATTGGGGAATTTCACACACCACTGGTATTCTGCATTCACCCACTGGACAAGCAATTGTTGAAAGGGCACATTGCACTCTGAAAGACTTGTTAGCTAAATGAAAAAAAGGAGGAATCGGTCTGTAGCCCGCAAGAGCACCTGTGGAAAGCAACATATGTTATAAATTTTTTAAACTGTGACAGTGCTGAAAAAAGCAGGCACAAAAGGCAGCACAGGCCTCAGGCTTTCGCCTCTCCCAAACCACCAGTCATGGTAAGAGATCTGGTTTCAGGGCAGTGGACGGGACTGGTGGACCTCGTGACATGGGGACGAGGCTACGTCTGTATGGCTACAGGAAAGGAACTGTAATGGATTCCTTCCAGGTGTGTTAGACCCTACCTAGGTACACAACCACAGCAGTAAGAACCAGAGTAACGCAGAAGTTATAAAAAGGTTATGTTTATGTTTCAGGTTTACATTTAAGGATGACCAGTGTGACAAATGCAGAGTCTATACAAAATCCATGAGTGCGCGTATGATGTATGGAATGACAGCCATCAATGAATGTGTGTGTGAATGAATAAGGGAATTGTTTGACTGGACAAGTGCATTAAACACCAAACACCTCAAAAAAAATAACACTACCTCCGCCACATGGCCACTTTGAGAGAATTTAGTTTTGCTAAGTTTAGTCTGTTTTCGAAATAAAGTTGAACTCCCCAGTTATTTAAACTCTCAGATTAATAAAGTTTATAAGTCTATGCACAGTTGGGCTAAGGCCCCTAGGCTAATAAAGTTATTTCTCCAAGTTGCAGAAAGGTTTTAAAAATATAAGAAGTTCTTAAAAAAGTTTACAATAGATGTATAAGAAGCCAAAGCAAGCGATGTGTTGGGTCATTGCAAGCTTTGGTAGTTTACAATGTACTGTTCTGTTGTTTGCATTGCTGTTTTTGCACTGTTTTTGTGACTGTCTTAAATAATTAAGAAGGGGGTGATGTAGGAGGCATGTCCAGGGGTACAGGGGACGCACCGAGGGCAGGGAAGCCCAAGGGACATGCGCCAAAATAGACAACCCCATTGGTCACAAGGTCACATGGGTTTAAGGGATAAGAAGGAGCCCCGAGTTTGAATAAGGTCTTTGATTGCCATCTGATCAGGGAGTGGACTCCATTTCTTTATTATATAAAGACCTACGCTACACCTTTGTTACTTCTAAACTAAGATATTTCCATGTTCATTCTGCATTTCTTTAACTGACCGCTGGTGTGTTGTTCATAGCTGTGGAGTTCCAAGTGCCAAAACTGTGCCCATCTCTCAACCCATGCCCGCACTCCTGTACTGCACCCTGTGACTGCACCTCCCCAGGCCTCTGTCATATTGGGCTGAAATTCTCTGTACCACATTGTGTTAGACATAGAACTGTGGTGGTACCATACAAAACCATACAGAAATAAAATTAATTAGCCATAGACATCCAGTCAACTAGGGAAAAAAAATCCTGTTCCGGGAGGTAAATGAACCCAAAACCAAGTTGCGGGCAGGTCAAGCTAAGTTCAGGTAGAGCAAGGTTGGTAAGTCTTGGTCCTGAGGCCCCAAAAACTCAGTACAGCACTTATGGGCTGTTACTAGCAATGTCAGGATCATATTACAGGGCTAATGGATTACATACTGAATTGTGAATACGTCCTGTGGTGACTGACTATGTTAATTTAGGACATTTGTTCAAAGATTATTTTCAGTAACACTTGTTAAAATAACAAGAGCTATTAGAGGATAACTTTTGGTATTTCCATGGTGACTGAATGGCTTAGTAGTTTTAAACTTGTAAAACATCAATTTCTGTCATTGTTGGTGGTTACTCATCTGATCACTATGGACTCCTAAAAGAGGTATGCTCCCAAGAAAAATAATTAATCAAAGAAGTTAAAGCAGTTTGTGTAACACACTTGGCAATTTCTTGTCCACTCTGCAGAGCCTGAGGAGCTGCAGGCAGCTGACAATGGAAGGTGATGTGGGTAGGTGCCATGGTGTGCAGCTGAGCTTGTAATTTGGGAATTCTATGCTCTTCTCCCAGCCTTCACTCACTGCCAGGTCTCTCCTGAAAAGATATCTGCAGTGAAAAATGAGAGCAATATTTTAGTTACTCTCCTGCTTGGCCCTCTGGAATTCTGGAGAGCCGGGAGTGTTGATTTGGAAGTATAGTGCTTTGCAGACACAGCAACTGATATGTACTTCCCTTATGGAACCAGTGTTTAAAGTCTTAGAGGCAAAAGATTCCTTGGTGGAACATTACTGTCATCCTTAAGACAGGCTCCTTTTAGTTGCTTCTCATGCCTCCCATTGCTCTTGTGCGTTGTGCAAAAGTGAAGAAACCTTATAAATAATCCTTTTGTAAAGCAGGCTAAGAAAGGTTCACAGAGGCATTTCTCTTCTGGCCATAGCTGGTTATGTATTTTCCCTAGGACTGCTCTCTCCATTGGCTGCTGCTGTATATTGTCGGAAAGAACCTTCTAAAACCAAACTTTTGTCTATAAAAGTCCAAAGTAAATATTTCAGCAGTTTGTAGGTGTCTCCTAACAGACAGGCAGGTTTTATCTATTCTTTTTGACCCTGTTTGAGCTGTGTGAGTACATTGCCTAAGCAAATCCTTGATGTCCATGTAACATTAGCTGACTTGATGAAAGCTTTGAAGAATAGAGCTGATTCTACACGTTTTATTGGGGCCTGATAGAAGGAAAACTCTCTGAAAGAAGTTAGTTACTTTTTTTTTAAGTTAGTTTTAGAACCGAACATATATGACAATGAAATCTGGTAGTTTCCTGGATACATATTCCCAGCAGCATTGTTGTAAGCAAGGACAGGTATGTGCTCTTTTCTCTAAGATATGAAAATGACCGTTAGGATATCCTGTAAAGATTCTTCAACTTCTCCACATTGTGATTGGAGTCTGAAATTGCCACTCTGATAATGTGAGAGCTCTGAACTGGCAAAGACTGTGTTAGAGACTCTTCTGAGCAAACTTCAGCTTCTGGTAAACCTGCTTTCTGCAGCCAGTTCCGCAATAACTGTGTGTCAGGGGAAAAAAGTGAGGGCACTGCCACAACATGCTAAACTTGTGGAAATTCTCCCAAAGCATCCCACATGACATGGCTAAACCTTTTTTGGAGCGATATGTAAGTCTTTACCTGTAGGTCTCTTGCTATGGTTTCTGAAGGCAATTTCAGGCCTGACATGTGTTTCTTCTGTATTGATTAGTAACGTAAAATGGCACTTCGAATTTTTCTCTTCCTCTTAGTCTGGGGTGTATTCATGTGATCAGGAAGATGTCTGAAATATGAGTAATCGGGAATATTTCTTGTTTTTATTTTGGCTTGCTGCAGCCAAAGACTAAACCCATGTATTTATTCTTCTTCTACTTATTTCCCTCCTACCCCAGGTAAGTGAAAACATCCTGATAGTATTCACCTGTTCCATTCCTCTAACAGGAAATATACACTGGAATGAATATTTCTATACAACTTTTTGCCAACTCAGTACATTCAGTGACTGATAAATTTGTTTAGAAATAGAAATGACTGGGTCTGTAACTTTTCCAAATATTTCACAGCACTTTTGGAATATTGTGAAAGGGAGAAATTTTAAAAGCTGCCATTTTAGTGTGAGGAAATGTTCAACATTGAACTTTAAAATTACGTAAGTGCATTGAAGGAACGTTATTCATACCCAGTGCCCTTAAGAGGGCGCTTATTCACCACTGCATTTGTTTTGAACATCATCTGTTATGATAATGTGATTTTAAAATAATCTTCCCCTGCCCTAGGTTAACACCTGACATCAATGTATTTGGGCTAGTTATGGTTACTGACATCAGTAGATACAAAGTATGCAGCAATATTGCATTAAGAAGGCTTAGTTTTTATAATAGTGCTGTCAATTTATGGGAGTGCCATTTCTACGGTGCAGCAGGTGCAAAGCAGTTCCACACCTCTTAAAAGAAACAACTTTTCCTTACACAGCTGGATTCTGGTTTGATTTGGGTTTGGTTTTTTTTGGCTCTGCCTTTTGCTTTTCTGTGGCAGTCATCAGCTGTAATAAACTTCGATGCTTCTTCCTCTGCAGTTGTTTTCCTTTGAGTTAACCATTGCATAAAGTAAAAGACTCTGAAAGATAAATAACAACTCTGGTAACCAAACTGGTCTATCAAATGTCTATTTTATTTTTTTTCTAAGACAAGTGTTGAGAAATTATGTTCTATTTTCTTGGAATGGTTCTTTCTGATAAGAAGTTCTGCCATGAAGCACTCCCTTGCAATCATCATGGCAGCTGGATGGACATGCCAATTAATGCTTGTTCTGAAAGAAAATAGGATTTGCCAGCAGATCTCCTGTAGTCCAGACTTAGACCTTGGCATCTCAGTTTTTCTCTCCACACAGAACACTGGAGAATGAGAGGTATAAACTTGGCACCACTGTAATTGGATTATGTCACGTGCCACTAGCAGTGATTTCAAAGTAAATACGCATGTAAATTTTCTAACACAAATGATCAAGAAGTTTATTTGTTTATTTTAGTCTGTTCGGAACTAAAGGAAAGCTGATTTCCACTCCCCCTTGTCCTACTGTCCTTTCAGATCTGGCATTTTTATGTGGACTTGGAAGGTTGCTTCACTGGAAACAGCTAAACTGTGTCACCAGAGCTGAGGTCTTCAGTGCCAGTTCCAGAAATGACCTGCTTTATTTTTAAAGCCTTCATTTTCCATCTATGATTAATTCCTTTCATCTGAGTCTGAAGGAGTCAGAACATCTCAGTGGCCTGTGCATAAACATTGATTGTGTATAGGCCACAGATTGAATAACCAGATAATCACCTTGCAGATTGAATTCTGTAGCAACATGGAATCTTAGGTGGAAGATATGCAGACTTCATATTGTGAATTTATAAAGGCATCACTGGTAAGCATTTCATGGTCATAGAGTTGTAAGAGTAAAGGCACTTACTTTGTTACTTCTAGCCAGCAATGAAAGTTGATATTTTTTATTGATACTCCTTCATAATTGAAATTCAGTCTGTATATTTATTTCTTTGCCACATCTAATTTATTCCAGTGGTGTATAGGGGGAATTGGGCTTTTTAATAGCTTTCCATATCTTGTTAGCCTTTGTTTAATATTCATCTACAGCGAGACCGGTGATATTAAGAAGTACATATCTCTAGGATATGATTTAATTTTTGTATCACTAGACAGGATATAGGTTCTGATGCTGGAATAATTAGATTTTTTTTGAGATTATGAAACAGTGCTTTGCATCTCTATCACCAGGTAAAACCGAATCACATGAAATAAACACACCCTGAGGTTAATTGAAGAAGACATTTAATTACTTTACCATAGTCCTGTAGGACTGCTGTGTCTTTTTTTAGACCTTGACCAGGTTTGTACATACTTGGTAACAAAACGTATGAGACCTACTCCTTTTTTTAATTTCAATAAAATTATCTGTTTTAACATATAAACCAAATTGTTATATTTATTCTGAAGTGGCAAAGGGGATCTCTTAGCGCATTGCAAGCTTCAGAAGAAGTGGTTCTAAAGGCTTCAGTACAAAGAAACTTCTGCATCCTTCATCCTTGTATTTTGTTGCTGGGGCTGAGGAAGTCTTGGATCTTCAGGCATTCTGGGTGTCCTTGTCCCAAGTCCTTACAGGAGCCACTGGGTGAAAGTAATGTCAGTCACAGGTTTTCTTGATGCACTGAGCTGACACCACTTACTTAACACTGAGAAATTCCTCCAGTGGCTTACGAAATTATTTCTGATGTGGTGCAGGAGGTATGTTAACATGAAAGAGCTTGCTTTGATGGATGGCAGTGGAGACCTCAGTTGTTTAGTGGGCTTATTTTATTATTGGCTGTGTTTTAACTGCTTGCATTGAAATGGCCTCTGTTGCTTGCGCATCGACATTTGAGAGAGACTGTTTCAGCCATAGGGATCCTGCTGCTCACAAGTTGATTCCTTTGTAAAAGAAGAATAGCCTGGGTGTGTCATATGGACTCATGATCAACATGAAATGGTACAGGCAGAGGTGTTCCTGAAGAAAGCTGCCATAATTGCCATTAGCAAGCATGATCTCCTATCACAAGTCTAACAACTGCTAGATTATCTTCTACACGTTTTAGCTGCTTTTATTGTTAAAAGTTGAAAATTGACTTAAATCAATGTCTGGAAAACTCTGGAGTGATACATGTAGCAGTGTAGGCAAATATAGCCTTTGAAGACTGTTTATGGTGAAGAGTTCATCAATACAGAACATAAACACATAACGTAATGATACTAATAATGGAGTTGCTCAGACTCCATTGATTACAGCTTCATTAAGTGAGATTACTCATTGTGATCTCAGCGCTACAAATTAGGTTTTGGTAATTTGACCTATTCTTTATTTTAATTTAGTGAAGTAGAAAAATAAATTACTAGAGCAGAACACTTAGTGTTAGAAAAATATTTTTCTTACATCTTGTGGAATGTTTATTTAGAACAACAATAATTATCCTTATGTCTGTTTACTCAAGATAGGCAAGCTCATCTAAAATATTTTTAAAAGTAATGTTTTTTACATTAAAAGCTTCAGGAGTCTTTATTTTCATTTACTTTTGATTCTTTAGTCATAAAAATATCTCTCCCAATCACGGTGTGGGTATTTTTTACAAAGTACATAACAAAAAATATTTTGATGTGATAAATTTCTTGATAATATTCCTTCTGCGTATGTCAGGGAGTTGCAATACAATCTGCTAATCTGCTCTGGAATTATTTCTGAGGAACTCTATGCTTATATAGATCTGTTTGCACACAGAATAAGAGATGCCAGATCTCTTGTATCAACAAATGCAAAAGTGGAATTTGCCAGCATTTTATATATATAAAGTATATGTGTATTCTATATAGAATATATATAGAATATAATAAATTACCTTCAGAATGAATGAAGGGCTTTTACTTTACATACATATCAAAACCTAAGCAACATATTCCCAGTTTTTAAAAACTTTGTAGTCTGCAGTATATTCCAGAAATGTGACCGGAATGTCAACATTAGTTAAACAATTCAGTTTATACTACAGTGGGTGGAATAAAGTCTGTGTCCACTTCACATGGGATTTTGTACTGAGTGGTTGTGCAGAAATGTTATAAACGTCCTGTTTTGATGTTATGGCAGCTGGACCTGCACCTCATGGGCCTCAGCTTTCTAAAATATATGTATCTCTTATTGCAAATGATGGAGTTAATTTCCAGAGGGCCTCTGGGAACTGCACTGGGTTGATGCATGTGTGACTTCTTCTTTCATGTAATCCAAATGTTAACTTCTCTTATGTAGTTCAACTCCTTAAGGGCTTCATCTGAATAGGGTGTTTTGACATGACTCTGAAAGGTTTATTGTAATCATCTTTACAGTGAATTAAAACATGTTGATTAATAGGGTTACCATTAACTCTGAGCAGTGCTTAAAATGGATCTTGATTCATGGCTTGATTCATGGAAGGCTATTGCACAATTTAGAACTTAAAATAATTCCCTCAAGTTTGAGTGGTAATTTTTAGGCTGTTGTGTATCTCACACCACTTAGTAATATTTCCCTATCTCCTTTCCCTGTAAATAAGGAAATTTTTGGGATCACTCCAGCAAACAATTTACACAGGATTCTTCTCCTTCCAAATATAATGCACATTCCCTAATATAACATATATTAATATAACATGAACTAGATTTTTAGTCTATTACCTGTATAGACAAAACTATCAGTCTTCTATTATATAATTGGCTAAACTACACTCATGACATTTGAAAGCTATAGGATGAAAACATGGCACAAGGAATGATCCTGATCTTCTTTTTTCATTCCTCACAGACTAAGTTATTAGATACAAAGTCTTGAATAACTTGCAGGAATTTAATTTGTATGTTTACCTCAACTTGTTTAAATGTATCCGTCTGTTGCTATTTTCCCAGAGAGTTGTCAGAAAAGCCATTCTTTCTGAGTGAAAGTAGATTCAGTGTCAGTCATGTGCCCCCACTCTGAGCTGGTCTTTATTTATAGTATTCTCTCTGCTTTTTCATTGTATGAATCCCCAGTGTGTCAGCTGCTGAGTATCAAACTACTGAATTAATAGAAAAACTGTAGAAAAAAAATACTATTGAAAAGGCGATAAACACCTCCACACAAATTACCCTCAGCACTAATCACTCGGGCTTGGTGAGAAACAGCACACTGAAATGTTTGTGAAATAACCTTACTGTGCCTTCAGCTTTTTTTTAAATAGTCCCCAAACCATGCATAAACATCAGATGCTGTGAAACAGACCTCCCTTGCTAACTGTTTGTAGCTCTAATTAACATAAATGTACACAGCTAGGGAATTTGAATGCCTGCTACTAGTATTTGTATTGTTTATAAATGCACGTTGTCAGATGTATATCAATAAACCTGTTTCTCATAGTAGATGAAAAGGCAGAAATGTTATACTATGACAGATGTGGAAGTTTTCACTATTATGACTGTTAATTTGTAACAATTAACTGAGCCATTAGATTTCAGGACAAATATATCACTTTTAGCAATAACTGATTGTGTGTCAGCTTGCAAACACCAGAATGGAGCTTATAGTCTCAAGATGATGCAGAATCTGTCAGCAAATTCATTATTTTTTCACAGATGCAATCCACCAAAAATATAGAGTGATGGTCTTTATTGTATCTTTGTCATTCCTTTTCCTCTTGCAGAAGTACATATTTCACAAGACTTCAGAGAAAGACCATCCACATGTCTTTGAGTGTGTGGATAGGGTACTTGCATGGTGTCAAAAGGATGTATGGAAGATGCTTGAAACTCCCTGCCTGGGGCTTGGCCTTGGTGACCAGGCAAAGCTGGCTTCCCTATGTATACTAGTGACAATGACTTTACTTCTAGAGAAGTCTGAGCCAGACACATTGTACCAAGAGCCATGGAATTTGCAGCATCTCCACTAAGAGTGCTGGCAGTCTGTCACCATACCTTTGTTTATGGTTCCTTTTGCATGTCCTGCAGGTTAGAGGTAGTTCTTTTTGTTTGGACCCTCAGGTTCCACTCAGGGTTTGTCCATGTTTTGGACTCTGAAATTCTTACTGTCTGTCTAGTGTCAGGAAGCTTGATATGAAATCAAGCATTGCATCACATACAGTGAAACCCCCAAAGGCTACAGTAGCAAGTGAGGAGGTTTTTTTATGTGTCCTTTCATATTTAGATCAGCTTTATGTTGACTGTAACCATCTCTGTCTCCTAGAATCCCTAATGTATATAATACATTTTTTCCTCCTTCTCTTGTAATCCAAGTTCATACTTTATCCAAGGCTAGTTTTCTGGCCTTGTACCCTATGCAGTGTAGATTCATACATTTTGGTATGTAGTAGGATTCTTCAGCTTCCTTAACTGATGCATTGTAACAAATCTGGCCCTTGTGCTCAGTTTCTTTTATGTTGCTAATCTCAGATCTGATCAGCTAATGGGTAGTTTAATACACTCAGTGGTACAGAAGGTTTTTAGTTACTGAAGTCAAACCAAAATAGCATGGAATGGGTTATTTAATGGCTTTTGGTAGTTTATCACGTTGGTCTGTAATGGAATGCCTGGTGTTACCTCACTGCCCCAGGAGACAGATCATCTCACTCTTACTCTCTACCTGAAGTAATGGGTGAAGGTTGTAAGCCAAGCCCAAGCATGCTGTTCTCAGTCCTATTGCAGAAACCATGGATGTGTGAGGTACCCAAAACTCCTGTAATGTATCATTGTCACTCATTCTTGGGAGGCTGTCAGTCTCTTGCAATGCTGATGTGCAACCCCTGGGAGTCAATTCAGGCTGCTCAAACTCCTTACCTTGTGCCTTGTTCCTGAACATCCAGCCCAGTAAAGGCTTTTCATCCCTGTCACTTTGGCTTTGGTTTAAAAGTTAAAAGCCTCTGCTTTATTTATATGACAGCAGCAGGGATGAAATAAGGATGGGCTTTTCCATTTTCATTCCATTTCTTGCGGCTCAGCAGGAGTTGGTGGGATGTGGACTACCTGCTCTCCATCCAGCTCCTCCCTGGAGTAGTGTTGCAGGAAATGTTCTCCTCACAGTACCCCAGCTGCAGCCAGCCCTGATGGCAGCAAGTCCCTAACATGCTCAGCGAGTGATGTTTTTAACCATTCAAAACTGATATAAGGAGCTGTCAATAGGAGACCATTTTGAATCATTCTGTCATGATTTTTGTTGGTCCAGCAAAACCGTAGGGCTCCATCTCTGCAAGCCACCTAGTAGCGTTTGTTCACCTGCTTGCCTCTTGCTTACACAGCCATCTCCCAGAACACTTACAAAGGCAGGAGACAGTCCCTGCAACAATTAAACTAGACAGAAATAGCAGAGTTCTGCTCTAACACCTGAAAAATCCACACAGGGAGAAAAAGCTACTAATCCAGACGCTATGCATCTACCAGAATTGGAAGTCAAGCATAGATTTCTTCTTTTTTGAGGTCAGGCTAATGTCTACTAAAAGATATTATTTCCTTTCTTTTTAGGTTATGTAATGGATTGCATCAACCTGCTCTTATTCTTTCTACCTTACATTATTGAGAGGTCATGAATTAATAGGAATATCCCTACAAAACCATTTATTATGGTTGAGATTTTAAATCGAGATATGGCTGTCAGCAAAATACATATTTTTTAACTTGAAAGCAAGTGGCTGCACCAGTCCCCAGCATTTCAAGGGACAACCTGTATTTGGCTGTTGCGTAACAGGACTTCCGACTGAGGTCTAAAATGATGCTCGTGCTTTGCGTACAAGCTAATCAGAACTGCAGCAGACAATGCTTAAAAATGACATTTATTATGACGTTTTGCTAAACAGCAGATGTGTTTTTACTCAAGCATGTAAATGTCAAGGAGCAGAGCACCTAGCAACCAGTTTGCAAAGATATTTTCAGCATGCAATGAAGGTTCACAGAGTCTGTTGGCAGATGTACTTTTCTTAGTGCTCAATAACTGTCCCAGCTGCAGGCTTCAGTAGATAGGCTCTTCCTCACCTCTTTTTAATTAGTTATTCATTTAAGGAAGTAATGTTGCAGCAGGATAGACATGCTACAACCAGATGTTTTCTAGCTACCCCAGATCTCTGAAACCAGTCCAGAGACCTTTAATGCAGGAAGGGTGGTGGACTAACAACCATTCATTATTAAATCCTTATATCATAAGAGAAAACCTGATGGCCATCCAGTCCATTCCTCTCTCCAAAGGCAGCATTTGTGTCACCCCTGACAAGAGTTTCTTTTGAAAAAAACTTCCTGTGATGGGAATCCTGCCTTTCCTCTGACCATTCAGTTAGAAGAACCATGGTCCTTTTTGATAAGGGAGACCTTTGGTTCTCCTTTTTTTCATAATTAACCTGAATTTTCCTTTATCTAGTCTTAAGCCTCATCATCCCATCTTCTACTTACCATGGGTTTGGAGAACATGTTAGATTAGAAGAGCTGTTCTTGTGGTCTAATACCATAGTCTGCCTCCAACAGCAATCTCAGAGGCCTGAGGAGTAAAAGGAAAAGCACATGTGATACTCTCATCTGACAGAAGCACGAGCAGATCCATTTTGGCACACAGGATTTTCTGAGCCTGTTTTACCTTCTCTACTTAGTAACTTGTAGTGAATTGTTCTTCCAAGTTCTCCATTTGATTCTTTCTCTTCCTGTGAAAGTTTTTGGTATTTTTGAATGCTTTTCCATCTTGTCCTCTTTCAGATGATTCTTCTTAGGCTGTAAATTCATTTCATTCTCTCACTGGTCATGTCTTCTGGACTTTTGATCATGTTCCTGTTGATCTATGTCTTTCTTACAGCATACTTTTTCCACTGGCCATATTACATTAGCCCAACTTTCACCCATGCTAATTATGTACCTTCTTTATGTCTCGTTTATATCTTATTGATCTCATTACCAAGCTGTGTTTTCTACGAAATGTGTTCTGTTATCGACAGCATAATCAGGATTTTTGCCTGTGATTTAAACTGGATTTGTGACTTGCTTTTGAAGATGCTTATATTCTTATTAACCTAAATGGGGACAAAGGTACTCACTCTTTAAATGACTATGTTTGAGATCTGTAACCATGGAGAATATCTTTACATCTCCCTTTGCATCTGAGACCCATTCTCATTCTTACTGAGGTTTTGTTAGTGAGCCCTGACAAAGCTTGCAGGAGTCTTAACTTATGCTGAAAATGACCTTTCCTTTTGGACTAGGCAAAAGAGTCTTTTTTTTTTTAGCCACAAATTCCAGACTGCCTCTGCAAGTTTGGAAGGGATTCTCTTCTCTTGTGTAAAAAGAAGGGCTCATGCTTCCCCACCCTGCTATCAAGCAAGTGGTGTGTTCCCCACAGATGGCATGTCCAACAAGTGTCTCTACATGATAGGGCATTGAAATGGCATCTTATATTGTGGCTAAAATAGGAGAGAGTAATCTATAAAAACCCACATCCTCTTTGCAATTTTATATATGTAATTGTGGGAAAGAACGCAGAGTCCATGAGTCCCCAGATGAGAGAATTATTATATGTATAACAATACTTAAATGTCCAACTCCTCCTTAGTTTCCTAAGTTCCGTTGAGTAAATACCTGGTAGATTTCTGTGTTCTAATGAATAGACCCTTGAAACGTCTTTTAGATATGCCACAAGCAATGACGGCTAATGCTGAAATTCACACTGGCTCATGGGACACAGGCCAAATAGAGATTTAAAGGTGAAATTCAAATGACTGCAAGATTCAGAGGAAGATGTCATGGTTTGAAAATTACCCCCCTGGGAGCTGAGGGGCCTATAGGTGAGGTGATTGGATTCCAGGGCAGTCTCCCCTGGAGGGCCAATCACTGCTTGTTTTGTTCGCTCCTGTGAAAAATCATATATACACAACCACTGGAAGTTGGCAATCGGTCTGTCTGGTTGCTGCTGTGGGCCTTCTGGTTACCTATCAGCCTGAAGGGCTTTTCCTGGACTGAATTGAGGGAGAAGCTTAAAGGGACTGATAGAAGCATGTAATATTATATATATAGTTGCTTTTAGCTTGTACAGTGTAAAATAAATGTATATACTTCCCTTTTCCCCTATAGAAGCCTCTTGCCTGAAAGTTTCTCTTCAGTGTTGAGATAAAATTGTGGGAAGGGGTGGGGGAAGCCTGAAAATTGGATTATGGATTTTTGTGGTGGCTCAAATCACCACATTTTCG
The DNA here is from genome assembly GCF_003945725.1 of Corapipo altera. NCBI lineage: Eukaryota > Metazoa > Chordata > Aves > Passeriformes > Pipridae > Corapipo > Corapipo altera. The sequence goes on from NW_020884911.1 coordinate 7,473,880, forward strand.
GTGCCATGACTCGGATGTTTGGATTGGCTGCGGGTAGAATCATGAGACTTGTTGAGATAACGAAGAGAAGTTTTCAGACATAACAGACTGTACCATTGTTGAGAGGGTAGAACTTTAGCTGTAATGTAAGTGCTTAATATAGAGTTAAGTTTGTGATAATGTTGTGCTAATGTACAGTAGAAGGAGTTGTATTTCATTTTAGGTTACATGTTAATTGCAGAGTATTGGAATTGTTGTGATATATGATTTTTCGCAGCAGTGAGGGGTGGAAGAAAGTCTGGCTGAGTCCAAGGGAGCCCAAATCTGTGTGGAACTGCTTCCCCTTTCTCTAGAGCAGCTCTGTTCCTTTTTGCAGGAGTATTGGGAAGCAACACAAGTGTGTTGCTCCCAGGAGTGATGGGAAGGATGGAGTGAGGTAGGTAATAGACAACAGAAAATGGTCTAAGTTCTGGGTGTTGTGGTGTGCTCTGTCTTCATCACTGAGACTATGTGAGATGAGAATGGGTCACTGTCATTCATCAACACTGAGTGTTGTTCAGGACTGGGAGAGTGTTCAGTATCTCCCTGAATATCTGTATGACTGAGAAAGCTTTGCTTCTGAGAGCAATGCAGTGAGGTGAAATCACTTAGAGCCAGGTGTCCTTGTTCTGTGCAGCTGCATAATTGTTAGTGGTTTGCTCCCTGTGCTGGTTTAAGGTGACATTTTTGTTTAGAGCTGTGTACAGGTTGTCCGGTCATATGTATCTTGGTGTGTGCGTTTTTTTGTTGTTGTTTTTGTTTGTTTAAGAAGGAATGCATTTATGGAACAACAGCAAAAATTCTGCTTCCTTTTCAACTCCCTTTCTCCCCTTGCCCAACTGAAATTAGCAGTCAGGAAACTGGTAATTTTGTGGTCCCAGTCCTCAGCAAGTACCATATCCTGGCTCTCAAAGTTGCCGCAGCAGCTGAGAGCCTGTCCCATTAGAAACTCTATCAGCACTCCTTTTAATTCAAATCTTATTAGCTTTCATTTGCAGAGAGGTCACCCTGACATGGCAAAGATATGAGCTGTTTTTCAGATACTGTTCCTGCATAGCCACTGAGTTGGCCAATGTATCTTTAATCTCCTTTTAGCATCCAGCCCAAGAGAACATGCAATGAGCAATTTCCTCAAGCATAGTATCAGTAGAAAATTCATCTTGTTCTGAGCCAGCTACATGATCAAAGCAGGGGATGGTATGAATTTTGGCTTTGATACTCTGAAACAGAAATTGGAGTACAAAATCATCCTCAGTACTTAGCTGTCCGTGCTTCCCCAGAAGCATTTCAAGTGATACAACTCATTCCTTATCCTGACATTTTCTTAGAATTGTCTTCTACTGTAGCTATCAGTAGGTTGTTTACTAAATACTGTGTAGTCTACCAAACCTGTGCAAATATTTTATTTCATGGTAAGGAGAGACAGTTCAGAAAACAAAACCAAAGCAGGTAGGTTGGTGTTATATTTTGTGTCTTTGGAATCAGCTCCTTCATTATTAATTGACTTCCTTAGCTTCTAATTCTGATCTGCATAAAATCACACCTAGTTTTCCAACACTTACTTCACCTATCACTAAATTTCAGTGGTTTTATCTGATTCTTATCTTTACCTCTGTTTTCTCAGTTGTTAGGATTGTTCAAATATCTGTGGTTTCAAAACCATTTCTCACACTTGTTTCTTTCCATTGATCCTTTTTTAAGTGATGGAAAGCTGTATATGCATTATTTGTGATGTCTTGGATAGGTATTCAAGATTTCTCCTGAGCTAGATTTTTGAACAACCTCCCACTCCACCTACATAATTGTATTTCACAGTTACCATGGATTTTTTTTTGTCTGATACCTGTTACTATTGTATTGCCACACTCTGAGTCCAAATATAGGGCTTACTTTACTGTAAAGAGTTTGCGGTAACTGCTACTGCAACTTAGCTTTGGATTTTACCTCCTTCATTCATTTCTTTCCCTTCAGGTTGGATCTTTGGGACTAAGATTGCTGCCCAGGTGAGTCCTTGACCCTGCTATGTGTCAGGGACGGGAATGCATGTCATCATGATAACAAATTAATTCTTACTGTAGTTGAATCTGATTTCTGTTTTTGTAACTGACCAGTGTTCTGTAAGTCAGGTGTCAGTCCCTCTCAGTTGGAATATTTTGCCTGTCCATAATGTATAGGATTTTTGGGATAATGAGACTTCATAGTAGATTGCTGTACTCTTCTACCTCCCATCTTTCTCTTCCCCTAGTGGATTCCCCTCTGGGGACAGTTGTTTGGGGATTTTTTGTTCTTTTGTCCTTACTTGAGGACCCACCTACCTTTGAGTTAGGATGAGTTTCATCATCTTTTCTTGTTTTATACAAATGCACTTTCCTTTTCTTGATAATTAACCTTGAACATTAAAGTCTCCCTCCTTCATGACGCCCTCTGCTCTTGTCATATGCTAGTTCAGACAGAGCCTTTGGTTGCTGTTTTTTAGCAATTTTCCAAAGTCTTGTTTTTCTTCTCAAGGCATTTGGCATTTGCACTAATACAGTGGTCGTAAGTGTGTGTATATGTTGTAGTTTGTCCTTTTCCCTGATGATTTTTGCGTCAAGCAACTTCAGCTATGTTTGATGGAAATAGTTGAGGAACTGGACAGCTACAAAGAACATGCTGAGGTATTTCCTGCAGAAAGGGAAACCAGCTCACAGTGGATAACTTTGTTCCTTCTTGATCTTCATTCAGGAACACAGGTCATCCTTGCCTATCTAGTGTTCATTATCTTTTTCCCCGTATTCCATCCCTTTCAGGGAACTTATTAATGTCACTTTCTTGAGACATCGTTAGAGTGTTCTCTTTGCTGCTTCCTTCATCCTTGCTCATTAAGAGCCTGACTTGCAGATCCTTCTCTTTTTGGAGAGGGTTTACACGCTGATTTACACATTCTGAAGATGTTCACCAAACCCACTTATGGAAAGCCTTCATACAGAGAAAGGTGAGCTTAGAAATTATTCTTTAGTCACCTTTAATCTGAATTCAGTGTGATTTATTGTCACCAAGCTAGAATCAATGATGAATGCAGGGATGCACACTAACTTTTTCAGTTGCACTTGTCCTGTGCCTGGCTTCTACCAGAGGTTTCAGATGTGTTTTGATGTAAAATATGCATATTCATAAGTAGCTTTTTAACCTCAGACTGGTGACAGTTGACTTGGTCTTTTTTATTCCAGAAATTTTAAATGCAAAATCTTCTCATTCATGGGAATTCTTAGTCCTCAACTGATATAAATTATTTTTTGAGTAATTTTATAGTGACTTGTAAAATGAAGTATCATCAAGCCACATATAAATATATCTTTACTTGTAGCAACTCTAAATGTGTTGTCTTAATTTTTCAACAATGAGTTTCTACTTAAGGGATTTTTTTTACTTTTTTCTTCTTTCCGTGCAGCAGTTGACTTGATTTTTTCATTTGTATTGTATTCTATGCACATTTCGCAGCCCAGAGGTAAAATCACTTCCTTCTGTCATACGTCTTTGTAAACTTTTTGTGAGATTCTAATTATTTTTCATGATGGTCTCTGAATGTTGTATATGTTTTTTGAGAAGGGATGCCTAAGTTAACCTAGAACTCAAGGTGGGGCAGGCAACTAACTTAGATACATTCCCTTGAGTTTTTATAGTTGGCTTTACGTTTTCCTCTCTAATTGCTATCAAGCCAGTTTTATCCAAGTATCTTGGCTGCCCTTGTTTTTTCTGTTCTCTTATTATTTTGGAAATGTCTCCAGCTGTTTTAGGAGGAGTTAATGGCTTTTCTTCTTCAAAAGAGTATATGAATTCAGAAAATAAGTGCAAAAAAAAAAAAATCCAAACCCTGTCTTTGGACTAATTATTTCTGTAGCTGTGGCATCCCTTCAGGACAAGGGAGTACTTACCTGCCATCAGGATCCTAATCACAAGAGAATGGGGGAGCAATAAGGGAGTTTGTGCTGTTGACAGTTTCCTTTAAACTCAACTACTATTTTAAGCGCAAATATAGAGTGTGTGAAGCACTCTGCCAGTACAAATGCTCTGAGCAGTGGAGTAATTATGTTTTTCTGCTCTTGCAACACAGCCAGTTGTGAGCAAACTTGTAAAAGTTTGCTTTTATTCCCAAGCAGGAGTATCACATTGTACCTATTTTTTTTTTACTACTTCTGGTCTATAGTTCTTCCAAGACTTTCGGTATTAATATCAAGCTGGGTAGAGTCTTACCTCTTTTTCTTCCAGAGTTTCTGGAGTTTACTTGGACCAGGGCAAAGATACCTGAAGACATAAGTGCCACAGAAATAGTTCAGGAAGCTGAAAAGATGAGGCTTGGGAACCTTTCAATCCTTTTTCCAATGGCCCAAACTATGGACACTTAGTTCAGTTTTTTGACATTTGAGATTTGCACTTCTGCTTGAGCTTGCCAGTCATCTTCGAATGTTTTTGCAGCTTGCACAGAAAACGTTTTAAGAACATTTTGTAAAATGGTATTGAAAAATTATAAAATTCCAGATTTCATTAAGTCGCTGATCAGTATTAAATCAATGACTAATAGTTAAACTTTGTTACAAAATGAACTGTAAGCTTCAGGCAATAATTTACTCATTATTTTGAATATGATAGACTCTGTTAATATGTAGCATCCAGTGGTGGAGGGTATTGTTGATTCAAGATTTTGGTGAAATGGTTGAGAGATTAGGAGGTGTGATGGAGAGAATGTACCTCTTTCAACATATCACTGAATCAAAGCCTGCCCTAGCTGAGGCTGGCAGAATCATTGCCACCAAGTTTCTCTCATCTTTTCTCTTGCCATGTTGAGAAATGTTGCAGAGAAGCTTGATCTCCGAGGGGTGGTCATTCTCCTCCTCCTCTCTGATGCACAGGCATGGGATAGTCTCCACATACTCTTCTGAAATATTTATCTCACTCACCCAGATCCCATTAGACACATCCAATATTTGCCTTGAATGTCACTACTTGCATTACTATTTTTATGTTATTTGCCTTCCCTGTTCTTGATATTTGCTAAGATGCTTTTTTAGTAATGTTTTTCATAAGTCTGTGCTCTTGCTGTTGTTCCCCTAAGTCTGTATATTATTTGCTGGTTTGCTGAACTGGAACAACCCTGTCTGACTGTAGAGAAGAAGATCTGTGCTGCAGATCTGTGTAGAGTAACAAAAGTAAGTGTGCTTCGGGAAAAAAAATAAATCTCTTGATTTTCAAACAAAATTCAAATTTGTGAAATCAACTGCCAAAGAAGACAAACTTGGTTATTTTAAGATGGATTGTTGTCAGTCTTTATGTCACAAGCTTTGCTCTTCTGGGACATAAAGAAAGTATTTACCATGTAAGATTGTTGTGGGGAGTGTTTTCTCACTGCATGGAGCCCTGTTTGTAGGTGAACAGACAGGGTGCTTCATACTTTCAAGAAAGGTTTAAAATTTTTTGTAGTCTACTGAAGTAAGGGCATGGGATTGTGTTTTATAGTGTGGGACGGATTTTTAACAGCTGCAGACCTGTTGATATGTGCTTCCAGTGATGCCTGTTTCTATTTCCAAGGACAAGGATTCAAGTCAAGCTTCCTTTCAAGAGTGTGAGTCAGATCCTGGACTGATGGAAATGGTTGCATGTCAATGGGGAAAACACCTCCACCTGACACAAGGATTTAGATTCAGGGGTTTTGTCAGCATTTGGCATTGAAGCAGAGTTACAAGATATATTAAACTCACTGTCTCTCATGTCAAATGCTGGAGGTGGGTGATGCTGCGGGACACAACCCAATTCAAAAACAGTTTGAGGGGGTTTGATGATGCTTTCAGAAATTCAGTGTCATAAGGAAAGATTGTTCTTACAACTGTAGTTCCTTAATTGCAGTTAAGATCATAGAATCATAGAATGCTTAGGTTTGGAAAGGACCTTAAACATTGTCAAGATCCAATCCCCCTGCCATGGCCAGGGATGCCATCCACTAGACCAGGTTTCTCAGAGACCAATCCAAAAACTAAAACCCTGTCCAAGAGAACTGGCAAAAGGCAAACGTCAAAGGACTACTAAACAAGTGTGTAGCTGTACTGGGAGGTAAATGGAAAGAAACTAATCCATTTTCTAGTGAAAGTTGGGAGTTTGCTGCCTCAGTGCAAACCTTGCAGTGTTTCTGTACTGCATATGACTTTGTGATAGATATTTTTCTTTACTCACCCTATCTGTCTTCATGTTTAATCTTGTTTTGCATTAGATCAGTAAACACTTTAAGAAGGATGGGATAACTTAGATGACCATTTTTGTTGTGATTTCATCTTAAAATGTCTAGATGTTTTCAGTGCAAAAACATCACAATAGTAAGTATAGTTTCATTGAATTTCAGTTCACATTCTCTGTTCAAACTTTGGAAAATAAATAGAACTGGAATTATTTTAGAGTTCTTGGTTCTTTTTCTATGTTAGAAGCGTTATGTTTGCTATTCCAGACCAGTCCAGAAATTGATCCACCCTGGTAAATTATCTCAATCAGTAGCTACTTGAAAAAAACTGAGGAAAACTGTATGTGAAACAATGTGTGCCTAAAATATCTTTCCACGTGTATTTATTTTTAGCTCTTGATAATCTGCTGAGCATTGTTTTCCATAATGTATGACTATGGATGGGTCATCCTGATTAATATCCACCAGTGATGAATGAGTTTACTTTCTTCTTCAACCTATTTATAATTTGGCTTCCACAACATTCTGCTGTGGAGAACTCTGGAATTAAACTCAGCATTGGATAGAGGAGAAAAGGATCTTGTTTGTTTTCAACAGGCTGCCAAGTTATTTTGAGTGCAAGCACAAGAAATATAAGTCTCTCCAATTATTTCACATTTGGGATGAACCTGCCGCTTTTCTAATGCTGAAGTTACTCATATAGTTATAAAAGACTCCAGACTGGTGGTTGTTCAGTAGTACCAGTAACTAATGATACTTAAACCTAGGGCCTGCATCCATGCTTTAAATATTTTACTTACTTTTGCTAATTATTTGACATTGTAAATGTACCTGTTCTTGTAAAGGAGAGTAGTTTGTTTTGGTGGCAGAGGGTTCCCGTGCTTTGTTGTGGAGTTCTCGAGGGAGATCTTTTGAAGGTTAAGTGTGTATCTGAGAATACTCGCACCAAACGGTAAAAAGCAATTAAGGATTTCTAACAAGTCACATCATCCATTATATAAGCATCAATGTTTAATTTTGCATCATCTTTTCCTCTGCCAGTTTTGTCTTCCTTCCTCAGAAATAGCTGCTCTGGCTTGAAAAAAGAAAAAAACTGGGGAGGCAGAAGGTATCTCCTTTGAGTGCTGTCTGATAGATGGTTCTGTGTGTTTATCTCTAGGGAGTGGTGGCTGACGGTGGAAAACCATCATGTCTCAGGAAAAATTGCATGCAGTGGGTCACTGATGTATTCTTTGTGCACAGCCATTTGATTACAGTTGTTCCTGTAATAGAGTATAATAAGATAGAGAACCCAATTAACAGTCCACCAGGAGCGGTGATGATGGTCTTTGTATACTGCTGGGGTGAACTTATATCAGGATTTAGTTAGGCTGCAGGTTACTGCATTTACAGAATATTTTCCCTTGGTGGCAAGAGATGCTGGCTTTGTTCCTTGAAGGAGAGGAAATGATATTAAAACAAAAAAAAAGCATGACTGAAGGTTGCTAGCAGCAGCAGAGGATGGATAGGCTCAATTCAGTTTAATTTTGTTTGACAATTTACTTGATAATTGCAGATATTTTTTCCTAACCCCCAAATGAGTCTATAGAAATAGAACAAGTATGCAACTAATTGAAAAAAAGAAAGCAAAAAAACCAAACCAAATTAAAAACTTCCTAGCAACTTGAGATGATTCATTTCTGTTTTTTTAGATACCCTTGAGGTCAGAATGTTCTAGTAAGAATAAAACATTATTTTCCATAAAGATATATATTTTTATGTATTTGCCTGAATTCAGATCTTGATACAACTAGCTCACAGAGATATTTACAATGTTTATCTCCGTCTTTGTAGATATTTTTCAGTCAAGGTTGTATTTGCTAAGCAGGAATTTATTCAGAGCATTGTCTTCCTCAAATAACTTATTTCGTTTCTCGAGAAAACAGGCAGGTCTCAGTATGACTAAAGTACTTCTCAGCACAGGAGTAGAGCTGTATGTTTGGAAACAGTTATGGTGGTGATTATTTAGGAAAGTCATGTAACTGTATTTAAAGAAGGGCAATGTGCCTTGTTACTGAGAAAACAGCAGCAAGGTGTGTATGTTCTGGGCTGTCTCTCTACTGTTTGTTACCTGTCAGAGTTGTGCTATTTTATGTCTACCATAATTAGGGGATGTAACAACAGTCCTGGCACTCAGACTGGTTTTGGTAGCTTATGACCTTCCCACTAACAGATTTCAGTGAGTTCAGTGAGCATGACTCTCTTGCTGGTTGCAGCATTGTCAAGACTGTAAAAATCACAACTTTTTATTTGTTTGTTTCACAATAGGATGAGCTGTTCGACATGGAACAGGCAGTTTTGCTGTCTTGAGCTTTGTGCTCATTGTGAAAGAAATGTCTCTGACTGACATGGCATTCCTCGAACCACTGCCTCTTTCATCCTCATTAGCTGTAGGGATTCATACATTCACAAAGGGAGAAGCCCAAAATATTAGATATAGACAGACAAAAGGCTGATAAAGAAGAATCATTATTGGCCTATTTCACTTTGGGAATATATGGAAGCCTGGTCCTCTCCCCCACACAGAACTGTGCAGAAATCCTGCTAAACGATTGAGAATTAACCCATGAATGAACAAGAAACTTATCCTTCCCCTTGCATTTCCACTTTGCTGATTTTACATTCTGTGTCATTGTTCCCTGATAAACATAAGCTCAGCCCTATCTTAAAAAAATGCAGGTATTAAGGCTGTAAGTTGAAAGTCTAAGTTCTGGGGGAAAAAAAGGGTAAGTTCTGCAATGCAGCTTTATTTTGATAAAGCTGCTTTTGCAATTTTGAGTTTGAAAAAGTTGGAAACAACTGAAAACAGCATCTTATAATGGGAAATGTTGATGAACTGTAGTTGCAATAACTACATATATGTATACAGTCCCTTGTCAGAATAACAGTAATGCAATTAAAGAAAAAAATCTACAATGATCTCTTTTCATGGTGATAAAAGAATCCCTCTGGCTTCATGAATTATGCCCATAGAATCCATGCATGGATTAAAACACCAGAAATGGTAATCTTATCCTTTTCTCATTTTCATGACTTCTGTTTCCTACAGCAATGTCTGATGCAGCTGCTTTCTGATCTCTGCCAAAGAGGCTCATTCCCTTTGCCGTACCCCGGAGTGTTCAGCATTGTTCAATGTGAGCTTTAGTTACGACTATTTTCTTTTTTTGGCAGTCAATTTCCCTTTGTTAAATCCTGAGTGCTTTGGCACTCACAGTCATTCTGGTGTAATTTATTCGTGTTCACTTGAATAAAAATCCTTGTTCACTTGGTTTCCCTCCATGGAAAGTTAAAAGGTGCTCTCACGAACATGCCCATTACCTTCTGGAATTATGTCCAATAAACTTCCTCTCCCACTGGGACCTCTGGTACAGCCACACCCAGGAGATATTTCTTTTCTTCAGTTTTATTGCTCTCTCATAAAGCTACTCTGTTTCTGCAGGTAGTACTCTCATTTGGGCTGCAGAAATAATGCTTTTGTTGTCTTTTTTTTACTGAATATCTTTGAAAGCATAATATTTAGCAAAGATTTCTCATCCTCTCTAGCAATATGTAAGCTATTGCTATTGACGTGCAATGGAGCTTCTCTTGGTTTAGAGAGATTTATACACTTAAGTTGTTACAGAACTTTGTTAGATCTTCAGCCTAAGGATCCAACCAGTGTTGGATCTGGTCTTTTTACACAAGCCTAAAAGTGAGCCACATGTGTCCTTCCTATGGGATTTGGCAGCTTTGCAGGTTCCCTCCAAAGCCTGTAACTTTGCACAAATACCATAAGCAGTTGCCTTGGTAACAAAACCTCTGAGCCTTCATTTAATTTCAGAGGAGCAGAAGGTCATATGCCCAGTCAGCAGAGTTCTGTCTCAGATACTAAGAATGGGGGGAGAGTTTGTAAGGCCAAAGGTATTTTTATTTTTAAATGTCAAGAAAACTGAAAACCCTGTGAGAAGCAAATGATAAATCTCCTTGTGGATGATAATTGCTGAAACAAATGCTTTGCTTTCATAAGAGGAGTCAGTTTACCAGGAAACTACCCTGGCTGCACCTATTGAATCCACGTTGTTATCACAGGTGACATTATCAGAAGTGTGGCCAAGGGGACATGCCCTGGTGTTCCTAACAGCACATGGAAAAGACACACAGCCTTGGACATCACCAGCCCAGTGTCGTTCTGGGGAATTATACTGAGACCAAGGAACAGTCACAAAAATTGGACCAGACCTTTGGTTGTTTTAAACACTACTGCTCCACAAAATGTGCTAAACCTACCCCACAGTTCAGCATGGAGAGGTGTAACCTCACCTCCGTAAAGCGTTTTCCTGCCTTCTAGTGATTTTGTGAATCTGATAGCAAGCGAGATTTTTAAATCCTGCTCAATTAAACACTGGGCTTAGAAGCTGGGCACACTGCTACTTCACAGAGCAAATAAGGAGACCTCTGTGCTGATGGCGTGATCAAATGGGCATCTCCTTCTTGTTCTGCCATGAAATCCTGGTTGCAACTGTCCCTGTAGGCAGAGAAGCAGCAACCAAATGTGGCAATGGCAAAGACAACTATTAGAGGTAGATCCGCAGGAGCTGAGAGCCACACAGCAGCGCTGTGCAAAGAATGAAAAGCCCAGCTCTCTGCCATTCAATTTTAGGCATTTTTCTTAAGTTCTGCTCTAGCCTGTGTTGTTCTCAGAGGAGATCTAGTAAGAAGTTATTTGCAGGCCATAACCAAGATGTCTATGCACATCCAAACTAATAAACATTGGAGGAGAAGTGGGAGAGTGCCTCACATGTCTCTTTTCAACCTGCTGACCCACACTTCCCTGTCTAGCTGAACTAGAGCTCTTCAATTATAGTTCTCCAAAATCCAGAGAGTTTGTGCCTCCTTGCCCAGACAAGAGAAATTGGGAGCAACAGAGGAAAGGACAGACTGACTTGGAGCCATCTGTGTATCAGCATACACATATTTCATTTGGCCATCAGCTTGATACCGACACAGCCCTTGACCCTTTGACTCTTGGTTCCTGGCTGTGTCTGTTTTTCTGCTTAACAAATGAAAGCGAGTGTGGTTCCGTTTAACCAGAAACTGTTCATCTGACATAATTTCTGATGAGACATTGCTTTCCCTTTATTTTTCTGTATAAACACAGATTTTGAAGAAGGAGACAACTTTAAACTACCTCAAGAGGAGGAGGTTAAGATATGAATAACGATTTGTGCTAAACGAAGTCCTCAACAAATAGGATGTTTCTCACCACCTACCAGATCTGTCACCATTACATCATGGGTTGATGGAGTTTGTTGAATCTGGGAAGAAAATTTTATTCAAAAATATTTTGTTATGAAACTGACAGTTTTCTAGGCTGTGTTATCCCTGAGGGCTAAATGGTGAGACGGGAAATGATTTTGATGAGAGAGCAGGCACAGAGGAACTGTTAGTGCAAACTCTTCTACAGGTGACTGCATACAACTGCGTATTCATTCTCCTCATACTGGCTCTTGACTCAGCTGTGACATTCAAAATAGAGAACTGGAAAATTCTGGAACAGAATGGTAACATGGTATAAACACTTTAGATACAGTACCAAGAGAATTGAAAGAAGTCAGCATGTTGTTGTGTTCCTCTTGTGTTGATTAGAAGAAGAGAGGATCAAATGTTCCTGTTTGCTCAGAGACCTGGTTTACTGCCCTACCAGCTACTTTGCCATCCTTCCTTCTTGATATATTCATGATTGAAGGACCAAATTTCTCCCACAGAGTGTGTGCTCTACTGTGGTCATGAGGATCAGGGAAAGCTCTGCTGAGTCTCAATTGTTCTGTACGTGGAAACAGAAAGCCTCTTGTAATTCCCTCTCTCATACCGTGGCTGCAAGTTGTTCTGTGCAAATCCGCTATATTCTTGACTGCCTTTGGAGCTCAGTACAATCCTGTCTGTCAGAGCAGGTTATGCCTTTTCCTCTACAACCTGTGTGATCACTCAGGAATGCCTGAGAATGTACAAAGCCCTTCCTGGTATGGACCACATGCAGCTTTGATGAACTTACTCTATTTGAATAAACTTGGGACTTGCTGTAGCAATGTGAAAACTGACATGCTGGATACTTTCACAAAGTCTTAGTAACCTCACTATGCCAACAAAGGAATGAAAAAGAGCCTCAGAACAACCACTGGGCACCCTTAACTAAGAAATGAAAAAACTGTTTGTACAGAGCAGTGCTTTGCAAACCGTACATCTGTGTAACCAGGTGTGCTGGTTTAAAAGTTAACCAGCAGGGGAAATGAACTCAACTCAAAAGAGAGATTGCAAGTCAGAATAACAATTTAATAAAATAATACAATAAGCACGACTACACAGACAAGCAATTGGTCTCAACCCACAAAACCCAAATGTACAACCTGGTACCCCAGGGCACAAACAAAACGGTGCTCCCTGGGCCCCCCCCGAATCCAAAGCAAAGGGAGAGGGGAAAAAAAAACCTGCTGGTGGGAGAGCTGCTGCAGTCCGGCCAAAGTGGTGATTGCAGTTCAGTTGAGGGTGGTGGTTTCAGTCTGGCTGAGAGCGGTGAGCTGCAGTCCTCCTCTAGATCCCACGAGAGGTGGAAAGGTTCTGAAACTCCAGGTTTATATATTCTCCAGCTCAGGCAGCAATGCTTAGCCCCTCCCCCAGAGCGGGGAATTCCATAAAAGGATGCTCAATCCTTCCCTCAGAGTGGGGAATTCCATAAAAGGGTGTGAGGGTGCTCAGTCAGGGAATTCCACAAAAGGGCATGAGGACAGGAGCATGGGGGGAGGTCACCTCGCAGGCCTCTACTGACAACAGTTTCTGGGAAATGGCATGGAGGGCTATAGAATACACAGTTTTGGGCTACACCCATCCAATGATGAATCGGTCCCAGCTGTTCTAACTAGGACACCAGGTTGAGGTTAAGTGGGAAATATACAAGAAACATATTCCTGGAGGTGATCATTATAAATAATTCCTTTGGTGCTCTTGTCAAAACAGTCCTATTAGGCAGCTATTGTACAGAAGGGTCACTTTCTGCCCCTTTAACATCTTGAACTATGGGCAGTGCTGCTGTGTTTGGGGCAGTAGAGACCTGTGTAAGGCCAACTTGATGCCTTATCATTTTTATAAGTTATGCTTTGCAGGTTTTAGATTTATGTATTGAATTTTGATTACCATTTTCTTTCATTTGTAAAAATTAGGTATATGGGAGTACAAACAGTCTACCTGGCTCTCAAAAAGCAGTATCAGCTCTATTTTGGTTCAGAGTCACAAGGTTGTTTTTCCCCCTTCTCAATTTTTAGCAGGACAAACTTATATAGCACAAAATTATACTCAAAAAGTGTTTTAATTCACCTTGGAGTATCATGAAGAATTTACATTAACATATGTAGACAGAACTGGAAATGGGAATTATCCAGGAGCATTATTTTTTAATGGCTGTTTCTGGTTTTGCCCTGAATTCATATGCTTAGAATAATAGCTAAAGTCTTATGTGGTACATGGGTAAAGCTTCACTGATGGCTTGGTTAACAAAGGGATAAATAAGTTCGATTTCATGGAAACTTTGTTAGATGAATTTGTTCAGTTTCAAAACAATATTTTGTTTGGTTTTAGCTAGAAATACTTAAGCAGTATTGATGGATAACAAGTTGCCAGTGAACTAAAATGAATCATTGGCAGAACAGATGAGTTCACGTGGAACAAAGAAGGAAGATCATTAAACAGTATTATCTCAGGGTATCTCAAGATAATCAGTTATTCATCTTCTAAAATATTCTTCTGCTTTTCAGAGCTGAAAACTTTCAAAGAGGGCAGCAATTTAGGCTGAACACTCATGGTAAGGGCAAGGAACAGAAACCTGTTTTTCTACAGGATGTATTGAAAAGATTGTGTTGCTTATGGAATATATATACATTTGGTAACGCTGCATTTTTATTGGGGTTTAGTATATTTATAGTCATTTGTTTTCCTTTTCTCTCTGCAGGTAACTTTATGTCTAATGTATGAAATTTAGGTATTCTTTTAAAAGACTTTTGGGGTAAATACCAGATTTCAGAAACTACAAACTGAGCTTTTTCTTTTAGTGCTTTTGGGTGCATTTAGGTGGTCTCACAAAACGAATGCTGTCTACGTGTGCAGCTGTAATAAGATCTTCAGTTGGGATTTTCATTGCTCAGATATATTATTTGATGTTCAGAAGAGGAGCTGCAAAGATTGATTTATTTCCATCTCTTTCATCTCACACATAAATCCATTTTTTTGTTATATGTCCAGCACAGTCCTCAGCTTATTTGATAATGCAGCTGCTGGTGTTTGCTCCATGAAACCAATTGTCTTCTGAAGGTAAGAGCCATGAGGCCCTGTGCTGGATTTTTTTTATGTTGTCAGTTTTCCTGTGAAAAAAGTAGCACACTGACACTCAGGTTCATAAATGTATGCTAGCCAGAGCTTTATGCTATACAGTCACTTGTAAAGAAAAAGTAACAACAAAACAGACCAGGCAAAGCTCTCCACTAGTAGTGAGTAGAGCTCATTCATGTAATGATACCACTTTGAAACGGATGCTTGCTGAAAAATTCATGCTGTGTAACTAGCTGCCATTTCCAAATGTCATAGAATTCCTTGTCCTTAGAGAGGAACAGCAAAGCCTAGATCAGGTTAGCTGTAAACTTAATATAGCTTGCTCTCATGATGCACTCAGGCTTAGAGTAGAGAGAGAGAATGGATTTTGAGTTTGTTAGTAGAAAACTGGCTTACAATCTTGCAAATGGGTAAATTGTTTAATATACATTTGTATATTTTTCAACCCATATCTTTTAGTAGGTCTTATTTTTCTTGATAGATTAATTCACTGTAATAATGTGGGTACTAAATTTCATCTATAATGTATTGACTTACTCTTTTGTGGCATGTCAAGAAATGAGCCAGATCTAAAAGAGGTGTGTTTAAAAAGTGTAACACAGATACCTTCCCCTGATTAACATATTAAACAGAGATGTTCCACCTTCTCTTTGCCTTGACATTCTCAAAAAACTGTTAAGAAGTAACAGTGGCGTATATTTTTAGGCAGATATGGATACTGATGCATGCAATGACCTAATATACATCTTTACTGATCTTTCTTAACGATTTATCAAATTCTAAGAGATTCCCAATGGCTACATAAGTCAAACTGAGTCATGTTTTCATCTTAGTTTATCAGTAGTAGGAGACAATATTATGTGTGGGCTTGGTCACTGTTTCTATTTCCTGAATAAAGGTTTTTATTAAATAAAAGGGCTCTCTGAGCTGTATTTCCCCTTGGGCAACTGCAGTAGAGGGATGAAATGTTTCTAAATCCGTTTTGTGATTACTGCAAATTGCTACCTGGCTGCATTGGACCTGCTTCCACAGACAACATCTGAAGCTAGTCCTTTGCTTCTCTTCATTTCTTCACCTTGTTGAGCCATTTCTGCATGTATTGAAAAAGACATGAAAAATCCTAGTTTGCAGGAGGATTTTTTGGTTCTTATGTAGGCCTTATTTGGGGAAGAACTTTGTAAGTGGAAAACCTACTCGAAGATCTACCCAGCCCTTCTTGAGAAATTTCTTATAATATTGTTTGAAAAGAGACCCCTTTTGTTTGGAAAAGACCAAATCTGATGTTTGGATTGAATAGCTTGTGTAGGAATAGAATCTTCCATTTAGATTGAATGTGCTTTAAAGAGCTATTTTATAGGTAATTTGGTCTTTTGTTTAAATAAAAAAAGACTCCAAATTGTGTGGTGGGCTTTGACTCCTATTGCCCCTGTCCTGCCCTTAGTCAGGTCTGCTCTGGCCAACACAGCAAGAAGGGAGAGTTCCTGTGGAATGGCTTTTATTGTGAAGCATGGCGGGAATGTCTTCTCTGACCCAATGTGTGAAGTGGCCTCCCACACAAATATAATTTTGATAACATAAGGCTTATTTATAGCATGCTGCACTTTTTAGTCTTGCTCAGGATCAGGGTGCCAATTTGCAAGCATACAAAGCTTTTTTGTTTAAGTTGATACAGCAGACAAAGGTATGGGAAAGGAAACAGGGAGTTAAAATGTCTTTTTCTCCCCATGGACTGAAAGTAAAATGCCATTGTCCTGATTCCCAGCCTGTGTTTTGCCTTAAGACCTGCTCTTCTGGATTTGGTTCCCTTGAGATACCCCAGATGTCATAAATTTCAGGTATAACCAACCTTCTGCGTATCTCCTCCATCCTTTCTTGAGGTGGCCAAGGCACACAGGCTATAGGTGATTTGCTTCATCTCCCATAGAGAGAAATGCACAAGCTTCCCCAAGGGCAAATAGTTCCAGCAGCTCCCTAGATATTCCTTGCTGTCCAATACCAGTGTCACTGACTCTGTGGCTTTTCTGCTCATTCTCTAATTCTCTTTAATCATATGGGGCAGTGTGAGCCAGCACTCAGTTTTTTATTTCTTGTTAGCCTTTCCTGCTAGATTTGGATATTTTGAAGTTGTTCAGAGACCTCAAATGTTTTGATGACTCAGAGCAAGGCCCGCAATTAAAGTGTAACAAACTTGTTCCTGTGACAGAGGACCTTTCAGTTTGCCCAGCCAGGAACTGTAACTCAAGCAGCACAACAAATTAATATCTCATTGATGGCTTCCCTGGTCTGGGGGCGTATTAACTAAAAGTTGTTGTGCACATCAACAGGAAAACAAGTACATTCTCTTTGAACAGCAGAGAGCTTGCAGAGTTGATGCTGGAGGCCGGTAATTGAAACATAAACACTCAAGTGCAGTCATCTACTCCTGGGAGGAATGTGTATAAGAAGGGAAAGTCAAGTAGCCTTACCCTAACCTAAGGACACTTTAGATGAGATCGGGAAAAGGCAGTAGGATGCTGCAAGAAGCAGTAGAAATGGTACTGCTCAGCATCCTCCCTAAGACAGGAACAGGGCCCAAGGAAAATATTGGTGTTATTTCTTTCCCAAGTAAAGGGAGATATGACCCTGTATTTAGGGTTTGACAAGATTTGGTTGAACTAGTATTGACATCTGTGAATTCTCATTCTTGGGATGGTTCAGTAGCTGTGGTGCTATGGAGATAAAAGATGCTTTCTAGATGTTCAGCTCCAAGATAAAGTAGCTCTTTCAATGTCTCTGATTTTTGGGAAAGAACTGCCAGTTCTGGAAGAGATTTGTACCAAGTTCAAGGATCAAAATATTTGAATGTTTTCTCATTGTGGAGAGTTCATTGGTATCAGTACTGATAACTGTCCATTAGAGAGCAGGGAGTCCATGAGCCCCAAGGAGCAGTTCTTTTTGGGATCCTTCTGTGCGTTTCCTGTGGTTCCTCAGTATTCTGTCCAGTTTACCTTTCTGTTTCATGGGCTTCATGGGAATGATTTATTTTAGAAATAATGCATGTTGTTATATAGAGGTGAAACATTTCCCCCCTCCCCAACCCCAAGCTTCTTTGATCTTTCAATTTTGTGATGAACTTTTTTTTATTTTTAATTATATCTGGCCAGCTGTAACCAAAACTAGAGTTCAACTTCTTCCCTCCCCCATTAGACTCTCTATTTTCCTGACTTTGGGGTTTTGTTTTGATTTTTAATCCTAAATCAATGATGCTGTCAAGGGAGTTAAAATGTGGTGTAGCTGATCGCAGGTGTCAGGCAGCTGTTATGTGAGTGGGTAACACAAGGACAATTTCCAACTTACTGTAAATAACTGAAAGCTGACAATTTTGCTACTGTTTGGCCCTTGAAAAACTGCTGCCTTCAGACTCTTAATACTGTCTGACAAAAAGGATTGCAAGCACGTTCACATTCTCCCCCATTAGTGGATGATGAATAAGGTGTCAGGTGAGTTTGTTTACTTGTAAAGCAAAATGAAGGAAAGCAACCCTATAAAAGGAGACTATCCTTCAAGTGGACGACAGTTGTTGAAGGTGTACCAAACTGTTATTAATTATTTGCAAAATATTATTTATGTGATCTAGATTTCTGGGAAAAAAAATCTATGAACAATTTCTTTTGTTTATATGGTTTATATTTTGTTTAGATATCTTCCCTCCACCACAAGGCCTACTGTATCTCTACTATAAACAACCACTATGGAATTCACTGTGTCTCAGTCTGTAGAAATTATTTGGTTGTAGGAAAAGCTCAAGGAAATATTAAATATGGTGCAGGGAGTGCTTGCTAATGCATGAATTATCTTCTTCTGAAGCTAGATTTATACAACTTTCATATAAGAATTGGAGTTGACCTATCTTTTCATGCAGAAAATGAAACCTTGAGCTCTCTGTAGATTAAACCTATAATGGGTTATATGGTCTGGCTGGTTTGCTATATTATACTATTTTCAAAGCCCAGTCTAGTATTTTAAAATGTGGTCTAATTAAAAGTACAGTCCTACTAGAATAAATATAAAATATGGTTCCCCCCCTTCCAGAAGCTTTTTGTTTTCTTTGGGCACAACAACAGTCTTAATTGTCTACTTTGGTAATTATGTTGAGTTATGTTTTATTTAATGTTAAAAACATTTATTGAATTCTCCCTGAGCTGCATGTGTATCCCTGCGTAAGAAATAGATGTTTGTACAAGAACTTAAATTATTTTTGGACTGCCTGATTGGATCACTGCAATTTTATTAGACCCATTGTGTACACAGAGAGATCAGTCTCACTTTCGCTGGATGCTGTTTTTAATGCAGTCCAGCAATGAGCATCAGCAATGAGCACATCTGAGAACATTTATTATTACCAAGATAATTTCAGAGAGTTGTGACTGACAGTTTGGTTGCTGAGCTGATTCCCTGGAGCATTTATATGTTGCCATCCCTTAGCCCAGCCTTGGCACTGAACCAGGATAATATTACTATTTCATGAGATAAACCTCTGATAACAAAACATCTTGAATACAGATAAAGTGGCAGAGAAATGAGAGAAGCAGTCTGGGTCAGATCCTCAGCCATCATAAATTGGCCCCATTGGGCCATGGAGTTGCGCTGTATTTTGACACTGTTCCTTTGAGAGCTTCCCATTGGACAGGTGCAGGTGAGGAAAACAATTTTCTGAAACTGTAGACTGCAGATAAAAAAACCTCAAACAAACAAAGAAGAAAAGAGAAAAAACATCAAAGGCTTCCCCCTGCTTATTTTTAGGCCAGACGCCTGAGAAGTTGTCCTGATTTTGGCTGGGGTAGAGTTAATTTTCTTTGCAGTGGCTGGTGTGAGGCTGTGTTTTGGATTTGTGCTGAACACAGCATTGATAATATAGAGATGGTTTTGTTATTGCTGAACAGAGCTTATACCCTGCCAAGGCCTTTTCTGCTTCTTGTACTGTGACACTGGTGAGGGGTGCATGGGGAACTGGGAGGAGACACAGCCAGGACAGCTGAATCCAACTGACCAAAGGGATATCGCATACCATATGACATCATGCTCAGCATATAAAGCTGTGGGAAGAAGGAGAAAGGGAGGTTTGGAGTGATGGTGTTTGTCTTCCCAAGTAACCATTATGTGTGATGAGGCCCTGCCCTTCTGGAGATGGCTGAACACATACCTGACCCTGGAAGCAGTCAATTGATTCCTTGTTTTGCTTTGCTTGCATGAACAGCTTTTGCTTTCTCCATTAAACTCTATCTCAACCCATGAGTTTTCTAGCTGTTACCCTTTGGATTCAATCCCCCATCCCACTGGTGTGGGAGTGAGCGAGCAGCTATGTGGTACTTGGTTGCTGGCTGGGGTTAAACCACAACAGAAGTCAAGCTGGTTGCTGCTGTTCGCAGATGGAAAATTGCTGTTTGGTGTGGGAGACAGAGGTGACTGTACCTCATCTCCTTGATTCTCTCTGAACCAGCTCTCTAAGGCTCTGTGTCTCTGTCCCAGCCCTTCCTCTTTTCTCTTGCTCTTCAATTCCTGTGACAGAAATATCCTAGCACAGCCAGGCCTCCGCAACCTTTCATCACATGATGAGAGGAAATCTAGTTCCAAAGTTGACTGCTTACATAAACTCAGAAATGGCTTTGGGGTCCATTCCGACAGTAAAAAAATACAGCAGGCCCAGATGAAACAATGTGTCTAAATCCATGATGATCCCTACACATCATAGACAGCTCTCCCACTTTCTTGGATCCATTGGCTCCATATGCTTTCCTTTCATAACAGATGCACTTTCATTTATCTTTGAATCAATAACATGAGCTAAAAAGACAGTAGGAGTGATAGGGAGCTGCTTCAAAATATTTGTTCCTTAACTAGGCACTTGTGAAATTTTTATTAGTTGTAGGTACAGCAGAACAGATATCAAAGTTTTCTAGCATCCAGTAGATCAATTGTACTTCATTGTGCCAGAATTGAGCTTTACCTGTGCTCATCCAGGCAAAAAGTGAACAAAACCTGCTCTACTTGTTGCTGGAAACTAACCTTAACAGAAACAGCTCTATCCTGTCAGAGCACCATTGATAAAGGGCTATGCAGACTAAACCTTAGCAAGAAAAATATAATTCTTGTAAATATTAATCCATTTCATTCAGAAGCAAGAACCTCTTGTGCTTCATAACCTTTAGAATAAAATTATTTAAATCTCATGGTGCAGGCTGCACTGGAAGCCAACTTCCAAGCAGACTTTAGCAGTGAAAGAGGCACTCATTTTCCTGCTTTTAATTTAGAGGTTGAGTAACTAGAAGAGAAGCAGAAAATGTACTGTATTTTACCTTCAACTTTTTTATCCTTTATAATTAAAATACTGCTGGCTGTAGCATATGTTTGCACAACTGCCAAGTAGGCAAAAATGGGATTTTCAGAATTGATTAGATGGACAAGTCATGTTGAAAGGCATATGGGCATATTGCACTGAGAATAAAGTAGGTGCTGAACTTGTACTCAAAATCAAAAGGAGCAAGGCTTTTACTTACATTTGTGCAAAAGAAAATCCTTCTTAATAATATATTCAGTCTTCAAGTCTCACACAGATCTGGGTGGGTTTTTTCCTTCTACATTGTGGTTTTAAATCTATTTTTCCAGAGGAAGACTCCTGTGTTAAAAAAGGGATGCACATTAATTAAGACTGCATCCAGCAAGGGCCTTGGATATGAGAAGTTGGCCTAGCAGTCTTCTGACATGTTCAGGTGAAACCCATGTCCTGTAAGGGGTGTGGGGAGATCTTAATGCTTAACAAAGAGCTTTAATTCTAACCCAAATCAGAAAATAAGATTTAAAAAGAGGTAGCATGAATTGTGAATCTGTTCCAGAATATAAATAAAAGAAAAAAAGCTCTTTTATGGTACTCTTCCTTAGTGGCTACTTTTATTCTGTTGTGCTGAATGCCCTTTTCGTTGCTACCCTACTTAGTTGTGTGCATTTTACCTTTACTGACAAACCTGCAGGTTTAGGATGAAAAAAGTTTGCAGCTGATTAAGGATGGCATGCCTGGAACTTTCTTGCTAATCTCTCTTATTGTGCCCTTCATAAAAATGGCAGTCATGGTATAAATTCTAGTTTAAATCAATGCTTGCAAGTGCAAATCTCTGAAGAGTTCTGGAGAAATCTGCTGTGTGCAAGGACTCAAATTGTGTGGCATCAAACATTAAAGGCTACTGAAATTGTTCACCTTTTTTTTCCTTCGCACAATGCTTTGTACTTTCTTTTCTAGCATTCCACATGTCATTAACAATTCTCACATGGTGCCTTAATGGTGGTAGGGGCTACAAGGTGACTGACATGGTCATTGCTCAGAGCCATCAGTGGTCCCAGCTCTCACCCAGGAATGTCTTGGACTGTGTCTTGAGCTCTGGAATCAGCTTCCTTCCTTATTCATGGGACCTCTCCTGAGAAAGGTTTCAAAATCAGTGGTAAATTTAGTCTGTTTTGGGATCCTAAACCCAGGTTTAAACACTGAGGGTCAGCATCCTATCCCATCCCCCTAGATGCTTTTCTTGCTGATTAACATCATAACACAGTGTTTTTAAAGCCTGCTTTTTTTTTCTGAACTACCAGAGTGGGAAAGACAAATAAGGAAACTAAGACTGAAAAATTACTTAGAAATGAGAAAATAGCGTGTCTCAAGTTAAAAGACTTTACCTGTCCACTGCATCTGTTCCATCTCTGCAGAAGTATGTGTTCTGGTTTCTAAATTAAAATTATTCACATGAACTATTTCAGAATGTAGACAGCATTTCTGCTTTCACTGATATCTTTGGTCCTCTGAAAAGACAAGCTGCTTGTGAACCTCAATGCATTAGGGACACTGATTCCAGAAAGTATATGAAATTGTAGC
The DNA here is from genome assembly GCF_003945725.1 of Corapipo altera. Taxonomy (NCBI): domain Eukaryota; kingdom Metazoa; phylum Chordata; class Aves; order Passeriformes; family Pipridae; genus Corapipo; species Corapipo altera. The sequence continues at coordinate 7,496,394 of NW_020884911.1, forward strand.
ATTTTTCATGATTGAGATAAACAACCTGAGGGACAGAAACTCTTTATTTAGTTTTTACAACTTTTAGAAACTTTATTGTGTTTTTATAAGGTACACGGCAGAATTTAGTTTGTCGCTGTGTTAGCTCCATTGTGCAAATACCAAGCCAAATTGTGAATATCTTTAGTCTCCTTTCATTATGTCCTTGGATAAAAGCATCACAGATGCTATCTCAGCCCCAGGAAGAGCCAAGGAATACTGTGTCATTAGCATCTTCAGATATGCCTAAATGCCCTGTTTCTTAGTTTCAGACAACTGCTTCTGAAACATGTTCTAGAAGCTCTTCAACTACAAAAAGCAGGGAGTGTATCAGGGCAGAGGTAGAGCTTGGGGATCCCTGTAATCTTAAGTAACAAATTAAGAGTATTAACAGATTAGAGTCTACAGCTACACTGGATGAAAGGTATCCTAGGAAGAAACACATGAGTTTTGGTGTTTGGCTTTTCCCATGGAATAGCACGAGGGAGGGACGACTGTTAGAAGAGGGGTACAGTATTTTGAAATGGATACTTGCAGATACTCAAGGAAAAATTGGGTCTGAATGGGCTCTTATAAAGTTTTTGTGAGATAGGTAGAGATTCTCTTAGAGAAGAAGCTCTGTTCTCCTGAGGACTTTTGTGCGTTTTTCACAAAAAAAAAAAAAAAAAAGGCTGCTTTCAACTACCATCTTTGAGAAAGCAACCTTGGATTGTACATGCACTGATTTCCTCCTGTAAAAATACAGTCAGAAAGGATGTATCTAACAGCCATCATCTTTTCACAGTTCTGCAGCTGGGAGGACTGCCATTTTTCCGTCATTTCACAAAAAAAGCTGTGGTTTCTTTCTGTTTTACGGCAACTTTTGGAAGCCAGGAGCAAATAAGGGTTGAAGAAATAACACAGGTTTATGAGCAGTAAATTTGCAGCTTTATACTAAGGCAGCTAGTGCCAAATTCTGTTCACATAAGCAGTCCTGCTGGGGAACACCAGATCTGTGTGAAAGCACATTCCAGGACACAGTCTGCTTTAGAGGTGTTTACTACCAAATAAAAATAGTGCAGAATTGCAATCCCTTCCGCCTCCATTACATCAGTGACATTTCTGTTGACCTCAGCAGAATTTGTAATGTCTGATGAAGCTGAAGCAGCACCTTTTCTTTTCCTGGAATTAGGTGATTTACTTCATTTTAAGGGATGGGAGCATCCCCCACCTCAACATTTTCATAGTGCAACAAAGTTTGAATGGAATTCAAGTCACTTCTCAGGAATTTGTGTGGTGAATCCAGCAGGTGGATTACTGTGGCTCCATGGAACTGCATGATAAATCAACAACTGTTCACGAGCTGGATTTTTGTTTACAGAGGCTTAAGGGCATGCTGTGATGGTGCTGCATTCCAGCCCCTCCAGATGTGCAGAGACTGCACTAGATATTATTTAGAGCAGGTGTTTGGTGCTTTGCAAGATGCTATGTCAAATATTAGAATCAATAGATTTGGAGATGAGCTTTTAGGCTACTGGGCAGCTGTACCAGAAAGAGAAGCTGTTGCAGGGAAGCTGCCTGGATGGAGGCAGTCAGGAGGCCATGTGTTTGCAATGGCAGATGTATACATCTCGTTCACACGTTTGCTCAGCTTTTTAATCTCCCATGACAGTTTCTTGCAATGGTGGGCTCTGCAAATATTTTAGCCCCATCTATTCTCTGTGTTTCTTTTTTCAGACCATTTGTCTTTTCTAAATTGTCTTTGGTTTATCAATCTTTCACTTCTTTGTCTCCTCCGCCGCCTTCTGCATTTCCATTGCCCTCCCTTCTTGCTTTTCCTTTCCCTCAGGCTCATACACTCTTTCTTCAGGCCTCTTTTTTTGCCACCATTTTTTTTACTTCTATGTCTACATTTTCCTGGGCAGTATGCAAGGGTCAAGTGGTAGGGTGTAATCATTCTGGCCACATCTAAATGTGAAAGGGGCTGAAGCTCCTTGAGACCTTAAAACAATTTTATCCTTCAGCCCCTTGGCTCTGAGAAAGGAGAGGAACCAGCATGTTTCCTCCTGTGGTAACTGATCCAGGCAGTGTTGTGCAGGCTGGTTCAGAAGAGGAGCTGCAGCTCAGTTCTTTTTCAGGTAGGCACTGAAACCTCCATCCCTTCCCAATGGGGTCCCAAAGGTATAACTAGGACCTGAGCTGTCAAATTTGGATCAAGGCCTCACCCAGGAGCACTCCTGTTCTGTTTTGTAGAGAAGGTCAGGTCAAGACATACCAAGTATTTTGGGATTTTTGCCCTTAGTCGTCCTTGGTCTAAGTAGTCAAAACTGGTAAAGCTCAGTACAAAAGATACAGGTGTTATTCTGCCAGAGGCATATGTACTACAGAACATACCTTAGGAATGAAGGGCTTGTACATTGTGTTGGAAACTGTTCCTGCCTTTGGGGAGTTTCTGTAGTCTGACAAAGATCAGCTGCCATGTCTGGCATTTTCTCAACCCACAGAACTTGGTTATTATCTATCATGGGCTTGTAATTCATCCATTAGCTGCCAAGCCCTCCTGATAGACTTTTCAGAAATCTGTCACCCTTTGATAAAATGCTTCGTCTCAGTCTTTGCCTTTCTTCACACAGCAGATGTTTCAATTGTAATTGGGAAACCCAAAGTTTACCAGATTTTTTACATATGCACAAGGGAAAATAAAACTCTTATGCAAATTATTTCATGTGTATGCTACTTTGTGGAAAAAAAAAGTCTATGATCCCTGCCTTTTTATTTTCTTTTATTTTAAAAGAAGCAAGGGTACTGTGGTGGGGGGAAACAGTTTTCCCCCCTGAAGTTATAAAATGGTAAAACCCTAGGAAGTGGTGACCCTTGAAGTTTTGAGGTTTTACCCAATGAGTGCTTCTGCAAAATATAAACATATCACAAGCAGAACGGAAGAGAAGGTAGTTGTAGTTGTTGTTGAAGAAGTAGCCGTGTTGTAAAGCCACGAGGAGGGCAGGAGCCCCCTGGGGAGCTTTGGCCCCCAGCCCCGGCTGGGGGGGCTGCAGGGACTTGGAACAGTGTAAGGCTGGGCTAAGTACCTGTGGCTCAAAGCTAAAGAAGTTTTCTCCACCGTGAGTGAGCAGAGACAGAGCAGCAGCAGGAGCAGCGTCCAGAGACTGTGGCTAAGAGCCAAGAGATAACTGAAGAAGCAGCAACAAGCATGCAGCCGAGCAGGAAGGCAGAGAGTTATCTGAGAGAGCCGAGAGAGCCAGCAGCAGAGAGAGAATTAGGCTCTGCAGAGAGAGAGAGAAAGTTGGGGTAAGAACTGAAACAAAACCCCAAACCCCTCTGAGACCTCCAAGAGAGAGGAGGATGATGGACTCTTACTTGAAAGAGTCATGGAGTGCTGCAGCACTGCAGAGAGGAGCTGAAAAGCTCAGGCGTCCTGGAAAGCTGGACCGGGATGATTAAAGGAATGCAGAGGTGGTGACCTTGGCCCCCCTCGCCGCTGCTGCCAAGCTAAGCTAGCAGCCTGAGATCAGAGCACAGAAGCTCTGATAGAACTCTTGAGGCAAAGACCTTCAACTGAAAGCTGCCCAAGATGTTCTGACTCAGGGGTGAATCCCCTGAGGAAGGGACCTTCATGGGGGTCTTACACCTCACGATATGACATGGTGAAGTGAGTTTTCTCCCTGCTACGCAGTCCACGGAAGAGAAAGACCCTCGCTTGGAGACGATGGGCCAAGGGGCTTGGATACTCCCTCGTGTGTACTGGCAGAGATCCAGATACAGCTGCTGCATGGGAAGAAGAGAGCCTGCTGTCCTAGAGAGAATGTTGCTCTGAAAGTAGAAAGGATCTTTTCCTTCTTTCCTCCTGGATTTTTATTTGGAGGGGAGAAGAGATTTGATCTATTGTAAATACTTTTATGTCATGGTAGAGATAGCTAAGATTGTATATAATGTATTGTAGTATTTATTTTGTAGAGTCATTGTACATTTCCCCCATTTTGAGTCTCGTGTGGTGTTTGGAAAACCCATCTCACATTGGGTTGAGATGTAGGAGGGGGTTTGGACTAGGGAATTGGATTTTTGAGGCTCTCAAACCATGACAGGAACAAAGAACTGTGAGTGTTCTACCAGGTTAGCAATTCCAACCCCTTCTTGCTGAATGCACCATATCACAGCTTTTCCCATAAGCTTTAGCAACCTACATCTTAAAATCTATTTCCCTCCTGTAAGACGTCACTCCTTTAATGCTTTTCTTTTAATGCTTAATCTTTTAGCTTTCGGTGGAGTCACGCCTGAATGTGGATTATTAATATCTGTTTGTTCTTCTAACAATAATGCAACTGGTCTTAAATGTCCCTTCTTTGTCAGTGCTTTCTCCTAGACGTGTGATTCTGTGTGATAATTGTGTTTTTCCAGAGTAGCTCTATCCTTTCTCTTCTGTTGTTGGTTGGTAAGTTGAAAAAACACAGCTGGACTTTGTAAACTTTGGGCTGACTCGTGGTTCCCATGACTGTCTTCATTGTTTGGTTTTTTTCCTTTTATTTTTGCAGCAATCTCAATCTTTCTTGAATTTGAGTGAACAACATTTCTTATGTTATTCCACATATTCCCAGTGCAACTCATCAAATTCTTGACTACAGAGAAACACTCTTTTTGTCAGAAATGTTAGGTAACTAGTAACTACCAAGGACTATCAGCAGAAAGATAACTAATAAATACTTCAATTTCAGATGCTCTTTCACCTTAACCTTGCAACAAACACTAAATTTAAGATGCAATTTAAGATACTATTCCTTCAGATATGTGTGAGTTGTTCCTATGATGTTATATTTATGCCTTCTTTCCAGAAGTCATTCTCCCTCCTTGCATTTGCTTGACTTTACTTTGTACTCTCAATAAAAGACATTCAGATCTGACAACTATGCCAAATTCTCAGAGGTCAAAAGAGCTGCAATAAGCCCATGTGTCTGTACCCACAAAGCCATCCTTCTCCTGCTGTTGTGAGTGACAGCTCACATCCCTCTCCTGCTTTGATTTCCTGGTGACCTTTTTTTCAGTGCTCAGCCCTGTTGAGGCTCTCACAAGGGATACTACAGAAACGAATGGAATTGCTTCCTGAGCAGAGAAATGCCAGACCTTAAACAGGTAGCTGGAGAGGCCACGGGATAAATGAAAATACTCTGCTCTTGAAAAGGAAAAGCTTATTTCTCTGCCAAAAAGTCAGAATCCCTGTAGACTCCAGTTAGTTGCTTCTGGAGGGAGCAAATGTGGGCCTTTGTATTTCCTCATAATCTTTTATGCAAGCATTTCAATACTGAGTACCTGATTAAATTAGATATCCCTAATTTATACAAATGTTCCCAAAACCACATGGGTTTTCGTTTTTAAATCTTATTGTCAACCTCATCATCTGTCATGGATATGTGGGTACTTCTCTTAAGATGACTAATATTAATAGCAACCAATGTTTAGTTTTAAGGTTATTAAGAGACTACTTAATTATCCCTCCAGGCTATAATGGGTACACTCAGCCCATGTCTATACAGCAGTGTCAAGCTGTGATAGTCTCCTGTTAACCACACGTGATTCAATGTGTGATACTGGTCCATTTGCAGTGGGCTACTTCAGGAAGAAATTATACTTGCAAGGCAGCAGGAGTGGAAATGAGACATTAAGCAGTGGCTGGCATTTCCTGGATTGGATGGAAGAGAAGACAAAACCCCAAAAAAACAAAAATGAAAATATCCCTGTGCCTACCATGAAGGAGGGGTTGTTTTCTAGCTGTACCCATCAGGGAATCTTTTTCAGTAAAGAAGGGAGAGAAATAGGACTGTTGTATCAGGACATCAGTGGTGTCTCTCAGGCGAGCAGCACACCAACACTGCTATGTACCTTGGGCTGAGTGAACAGCACACAGCTCTTTCTGCTCCCTCTAAGGGGTTTAGAAGGTGATTTACAGATACCTTCATGAGAGCCAGCATAAGGGAGGTTCACTGATTTTTATCTAAACTGATTCAGTTAAACCACTGAAACTTCTATTTCTTTATTCCCCAGCATGTATTCAAGGCCTTTTGTAGATTAAAGACAATAGCTACCATTAGTGCTAAGCTGCTTTCTTCCCTAGAGCTCAAGTGTTTTGCAAGGGTGAGTGTTATTAATCTGATTGAACAGTTTCATGTGCTCAGTTACAAAGTCTTGAGGCAACTGTTGGAGAATCTGGTGAATGAATCTCAGGTTGTACTAGCTCAGAGAGTGGGGAAAGTTTCCTTGACCCACTTCTGTGAGGCCATGTCTTGCTCCTCAGAGCTGGAAGATGGTTGTGTGCATGTATACTGGATTGAGAGAGCATATAAGGGAGAGTGTAAAGGAAATAAAGGCAGTTTAATATCAGTTCTCGCACTTTTAGAAATTAATTCTGGGGAGTATTGAAAGTGAAAATAACTACTCTTTCATTTGACTGACTTGTTTTCCTCTACTGAACAGCACTCTATCTTTGCCCTGAAACTGTTTAAAAGGAATTGTAATGTATTTCTCCCCAAACTCAGTGATGCTGAGTGCTACAATTGTCTCATTCCTAGGATAAAATCTGTTGAAAAGAAGCATTGCTGGTCATAGAGCTGTTCTGACCTCTTGATGTTGATCTGAACTCAGGAAAATGTGAAGGTCATTACTGCTGGCATAATGATGTTCATTTGTGGAAACAGGCAAATACAAAACAGCTTGCCATATCAGTAAAGCAGACAGTACCATCCAAGCCTCAGAGTACGTTTTATTAAAGGGTTTGTCTTGGAAAGGCAGACAAAGTCTAGCAATGGAACTGAGGATGTAGCTGTTAAGATAGCAAATGTGGAGGGATTTCTTGTTCTTATTCAAGGGGCTGAATGTTCTCACTAGTTGTCTTGAAACTGTAAATGTGTAAAGATCATGATTTATCTGGTGCTTGAGGTCCTCAGCTGAGAGTGAGGAGTTCTAGGCTCTAGTCTCTTTTCCAAGACCTTGCTTAACTAGTGACTCCTGAATGTGAAGTACATAAACAGTCTCTTTGCCCAGTCTATGCTTTAGGTGATTATAGGGAGGGGATTTTAGGATTTCATTTCTGGACTTGGTCAAACTTTACCTCCTTGAAGGTTTAAATCCTCTCTAGCATATGGTACTGCTGTACATCAGGTCACAAGCCTCAAACACAGTACTTAAGATTTGGTTACTGGAGACAGAATGAGATTATGGAAGTTTTCAAATTGAATTGGGGACACATTTTGCTAAGGTTGTTTCAAAATGGAGGTTTGAGGACTTGTATCATTTCTATGCTCTTGAAAACTTTACTCAGGTTTAGAGATAATACAAATGTTTATGCTTTTTTACTCTTCTCATGCTGTTAGACTTTTTATCATCAGCTTTCACAGACAGTTCAAGTAAAGAAAAAGAATTGAAAATAACTTTTCAACATGTTTTTCAAATTCCACAGGCCAGTGAGTCAGCCCAGTGGTGCAGTGAATTGGTAAAAAGCCCTGGCTTTACAGCTGTCGTGTGACACATGAACATGAGCTATAACCAGCTGTGCTGCACCTGATGGAAACATTTGTGGGAGTGATTCGTGGAAGGGGGAGGGATGTCAGAGGGGGCTGGTGTTGTTTTATAAATGCTTCTGAGTAGGCTAAGGCTTTCAGTTGGAGTAACTGAGTATCTGGTTATGGACTGCATTTATTTCTATAGTAGTAAACAGAAGATTTGAGGCAAAAGTAGAACAAAATCTTGTATTGTATAGATTTGCTGACATGTTGTGCACATTTTGAGCAATGTGGCTGGTGGCACCTCAGTGAAACCTGTGTGTTTCACCAGCTGTTACAGCATTATCCATACAGTAAAGAGCTCAGAAGAGAGACACTGAAAGATTTAGAGCAATGCCACCTAGTGATAAAATATAATCTCCTGAAATACATAAGTTTTAGTTTTGTAGGCTTTAAGTTCTTTATTTATTTACTCTTTGGCAATTCCACTTGTTAGCATTAAACTTAGACATAAAAAATGTCCTTGAGGCACAGTTAAGAGATTTTGCTCAGCACCAGCTTGGATTTACAGATATGGCTCATACCCCACTGAGAGTAGTGGGAAGGGCTGATCAGGAGGAGCTCTCTCGCCTCACTTCTCTTCTCCTGTCTTCTATCAGTTAGAGGTTGAATTCTGATACGACTACTTAGCAGGAGGGAGTGCATCTGAAGGAGTGCATTTTTATCCTTTTGTGCTTGATCATGAATCATTTTTCTCCCCCAACAGCTGCTTATATAAGGTGACCATCTGTTCCATATTAAAAAAAAATCATTTATTCAGTGTTGTGCAGCCTATATCAGATGAATATAGGAATGTACTTTGTCCCACATTTCAGCAGTAATCACACAGAGGAGTCTATACAAAGACACAATGATGTGATTTGATAAGATCCATGATTGATGCAAAGCAAATAGAACATTGCTGGTTTTTTCTTTTCCAGTGTTCATTTTTTTGTGGTTTTTTTTTTTTTTTCCCATATTTCTTTTTATTTTTGTATTTTCTGGTCATACAAACAGTTACTCAGTATCTACAATGCATTACTGTGACCCTTTAATAGTTAAAATTATTTGGACTGTTCTATATTACATACTTCCATAAGAAGACAGAATAGATGTATTTCCCACTGAGATTATTTTTGTCTTGTGATGCCCTTCATGATGTTGGTGATCCTGCTGCTGCTTAATTTCTTCATGCAAGGTATCAACATCTTTCAAAGGGATGGCTCCTGAGATAATGTCAACAGGATGTGACTAAAAGAACCTGCCAAAACAAATCTTTGGGTAAAACAGCAATGCATAGTTGGGGATTGAGTTGCCTTTTCTCTTTGACTTTTTAAAATAGGAGCCCATGGCTCTGCCAAAAACAGTGTCATATATAATAGAAAAGATACATGTACAAAGGTAAACCTGTCTTTAAGATTTTTTCCTTTCCCATCTAAATTCCTTTGTCTTAAATTTTACACTGTTGCAAATGAATTGTCACCCTCTCCTCCTTTTGTGGTATTACTGTATTTTCTTCTCTGAACTGAAATTTAAATGGAAAATTTGCTGAATCCCGAGTCCTCCCTTTGGACACTGATGCAACTCTGCTTCTATCAGGATGTAGGGGATGCAAAGAACTAAAAATATAGGGGGAAGTCTCTTGAAAGGCCCCCCACCTTGAAGCCAGCATGGTGATTCTGATGGAAGATAAGTTTTTACTCCTTAAAATCTAATTGTGTACCAAAGTCAAAACAAAACCAAAATGAGACCCAAACCAACCCCCAAAATAAACTAGACTTCAGTTTTGCCATACCAAGATTTTTATTGAAAACCGGAATTCTCATCCGCTCCTAGCGGCTTCTTTGTTTTCTACAAGTGACATAAAGATGTAGTCAAACATCAGGTTTTTGCAGTAGTTGAGAAATGAGCTCTTGAGCACAGTCTGCACATGTTTTTGTGATGTTCATTATAGTTATCTCTCAGCAGAAGTAGCAACAGGTAATGCATTTCTTTATGAAGAGAATATGAGAGGAGTTTAGGGGACAAGTGATATGTTTTTCCTAATTATTTATTTGCTCATATTTTTTCCTTTTTTCTTATATTGTCAGAATTGACTTTTACAATTATGAATGCATAGTTACTTTTTGGTGAATTTTTTAGGAAGCCATGATACTGCTTAGTGTTACAATATGCATGTACACGCTTCTTAATAATTTGGAAAAGGACAGCACTTACAGAAAAGAAGGTGGAGGAATAGATGTGTTTGTTTTCATGCCAAAAATCCAGACAAAATTATTTCTGCCAGGGGAGAATTACAAAGGACAAAGCAGGCTTTGTCATCCATCTCCCACTGAATTTCAGCATGCTTTGTATGGCCTACCTTTTAGATAATCCTCCATTTTTCTTTACAAAAAGTTGTTTATTGTTGCCCTTTACAGCACAAACACTTCTGAACCTCAAAGTGGAATGAGGTTTCTTTGTGCAAACAGTCTTAGTAATCATTATCTGAGGTATGTGTGAGATGAAGGGAAAAATTCAAGTTTTCATTTCTCCCTATGCCTTTCCCATTGCTGACCTGTCTCTTCTGTGTCAAGTGTGGCCTCCACCAAACATCTTTTTGTGGCACAGTTGGTGACAGAGGGTTGAGCTGGTGGGTGGTGGCAGCCTAATCTTAATCCTGTCATGTTGGGGTGGCTCTCTGGCTCTCCCATTTCCCAAACCAGTATCTGCAGAAGACTGTCTGTAACATCCTCTGAGCTTTGTTCCCCAGTTTTCAGCCTATGCCTGCATCCCAGCTCCGGTGTCTCCCTACCAGGAGTGTGAGAACATCACTGTTAGCAAGGAAAAGGTTTTTAGGCAGGGCCTGGGAATGAGACAGCCAAATATGACAAAACTGAAAAGGTAGCTATGCAGAGATCCTGAAGGAAACGACCCTTAACAGGAGTAAATATCTATTAACTTAAAACTGATATTCTGGTGTGATGATTTAAGCTCTTTTGGGGTTTTCTTTTAATTCATGACTATCTGAGGGAAGAGTTGCTGGTCTGCAGCCTTTTTCAGAGTGGGAGGTGAACTGCAGGGGTGTGAAATTGGTACAAGAAAGAGCACAGACAAACTCACTTCAGTCATGTACCAAGTACCATAACTCTGGTAATACTTGGCAGCTGAATTATGAGAAAGGTGATCAAAGCAGCCCAGAAGAGATGGTGGAGATAATTTACTTGTCTTTTCCTGTACTTTTCTATGGGATGCAAGGCTTTAATTTACAATAGAATACACAGAAATTTTGTAAGCAGGTTCCACCAAAAGGATATTTATAAAATGAAGTCTTGATATGTTTATTTTCCTATCAGCAAGGAGAACAAAGTTAGAAGTGGAAGAGTTTAATTTATCTTTTGTAGACTTGGTATTTCAAAGATAAACTTGAAAGGAACCTGCATTTATCTCGATATATGGTGCCATATCTCTAATTTATGGACGCAAAATAATGTCTGTCTGTAGAGAGCTTTCAGCTCAGATAGGAACAGCTTCTTGTTTTATTTTCAGTCTTGCCTTTATAAATTATTTTCTTATGATCATATGTCTTGGTTTTTCTTTAAGCTCAAGCGCTAAAAAAAAATATGGATGTTCTACTGAGTTGTTTTGCTCTTGGTTGGAAGGAAAGCCTAAAATTTTAATACACAGAAATTAAAAAAAAAATCTGTAAACATATCTTTGTTTCAAACTGATGGTTTCTAACTGCTATGATAAAAAAAATATCAAACATTCTATGAGGAGCATAAAATGAAAAGGACAACAGTAAATACACAATTTTTCAGCATTTTTTAATTACAAATCAAACACCTGTTTTTTACCCTAAAAAGTTGTCATGGAACTGTTAACACCACATATGCATTATGACTGCAATAAATTGCATTTTTGTCTGTCCCATGTTTCAGCCAAATGTTCACTACAAGTGGTCCCCCACCTGTATGTAGTGACCCATTCCTCTCTATCAAAGAGATGAACAGTTACAAGGACTCAGAAAGTTAAATGAACTGCAATTGCTGCATTTTCTTCCCCACCTTCCCTCAGCCTTTCTGTAATTAATTTGAAACACAGTTGGGAGCTTCCCGAGGCAAACACTTAGATTTGTTAGTAATTCAGGAAACTTTCATCACCCACATGGGTGGATTTCTCGGAGACAAATTTCTGGATGTTTTGATATTTTGTGTTTGAGTTCTACTTTTCAGTCTTTCCTTTGATGCAGGATCTCTGTCCCTAACTTCACATACCCAGTCATTTTCCTTTGGCCCAATCATGGTTGACAGACATCTTTGTACCTTGGCTTTCTTGTACCCTCTTCCCTTAAGTCTGCTGCTGTTGTTGGGTTTTGGTTTCGTTTTGTTTTTTTTACACTAGTATTTCCAGGTCTTGTTTAGAAGCTTTCTTTCACCCTATGAGAGAAATAACCATGAGAAATAGCTATGGTAACTCATACATCCACCTTTTTATCATTGTGCTCAAATGGTCCAGATGTGTGTTTTATTAAAATCCTCTTTAAGACAGTCATGGCTGGTTGCCAAATCAGCCCAAAGTGGACCAATAGTGGCTGTGCTCTCTCTGAACTCATTTACTGTGGTTTCAGCTTTTTTTTCCTCATACCTGTGCTGCTCAGTACCAAAACAAACCAGTTTAAAGCTTGCTCTTATACACTGTCATAAGATGATCCACAGCAAGGCTGGCAGACAGATATACCTTTAGAGTACTTCTGGAATCCTTCTGAAGTGACTTTGATCCTGTAGCTGAAGTAGGACAACTCAGCTGTGAGTTGGTTGGCTCAACTTCCCTAACAGTTCCTGATAGCATTTCACTCTATTTTCATTTTACACATTCAACTACACATGTTCTCCTGTGCTCTTGATGTGTGGAGAATGTAAGTTCTTTATTCTTCTATAGTCTCTTGTTCTTGCTTTTATTCAAATGAGTCTGGTCATTCCCTGTCCTTCTAAACAAGTTTCCCAAACAATACTGCTTCACTTTCTTTCAACTGTGGGCTTTTCAAATACGCATCCAGTTCTTACCTTTTGAAATCTCATGCCTTTTGAATTCCATTTCTGTGGCTCAAAATGTAGATATTGTATTTGAGGCTGCTTCTAAGTCCATTTAAGGCATGCATGCTCACTTCACAGCTTCAGAAAGATAGGTTTAAGAGAGACTCAGACTTGTGCCAAAGGATGCTCATGTGCTTTGCTCTCTCACAACATGAAATTTAATTATTGCAATATTCTGTTTCCAGCTCTTCAGAACGCTATGGCTCGTGTAATTGCTGGGACGAAAGCAATGTAAATCTTGTACGTGGGACTGACTTCCACAGCAAGGAAGTGAGTTCTTACAATTTCCTCTGACACACTGGTCTCTTGGCACGGTACCATCCTGTGCAGTCCTCAGAAAAAGAAACATCTCCTGTAAAAGTTAGTACTTTATTGACCTCATAATGAGCACCAATTACTTGTTGTAAAATAACTGTAGTAATTTAATGGTTGTTTAAAAATGTAGCCAGCAATCCATTTGGGAACTGGAATTGTTAAACTAATTTTATATCATTTTTTTAAGCACCGTTGCAGTTTTTGACTGGTAAAGCTAGTATTGTTGTTTATTTGTCTTTTGTTAGATAAGCCAAAATAATATGAGTAACCTTGGTCTCTTTTACTGGACTGACTGATGAAGCTGAAAAAAACACAGGTTTTTTTGATCCATCATGTTTATGACATTGTTTGTGTCTGGGAGACCCTTAATATCTTGTGACATGTCAGTGAATAAATAGGATACAAAATCAAAATGGCCTTTATGACACAGACTAAAAACTGATTGAATGCTAAGTCCTTAAGTATAATTAAAAACTGGGAATCATTGCTGGAGTTGATTTGATTCTGGAGAAGTTCCAAAGGACTGGGGCCAAAATATGATCTCTGTAAGATCTTGCTAATCCAGTACATCAGTGTAAACTCATTACTGATAAAGTTTGTAGGTTGAAGAAGGAAGCCATAAACTATAAAAGAGAGGAGTGCTGGGTGATCTGGATTGTTTGGAGAGCTCCATGGATGTAAATGACATGAATTGTGGTCAAGTACGGTAATATATATCTAGGGACAAAGTTCTTTGGCCATGCAGGGTACAATAACCTGTCCTAGAGAGTAGCAAACCTGAAGAGGGCTCACGGGCAATGAGAGGTGTGTGAGTCAGCATGGACACTCTGCTGCACATCAGGGAGACTGAATGAAATCCTTGGCTGGTGAAACACTGGGTTCCCAGTAAGAATAGAAATGTGATGTAATATCCATTTAACACTGACCTGACCTCTGCTGAAAAAATACCTGATGCAGCTACAGTTCACAATTCAAGGAGTAAAAAGATTTAATGGGAAAGGTTGAAGGGACGGAAAATATGCCTTACAGAAAGAGACTTAGGGAGTGCTATCTGTATCTTTATAATCACAACATTAAAGCTACCAGCTGGGGATAATAATAGTTCAGTAGTTCTATGAACAAATTCATAATAAAAACAAAACCTAGAAGTCAGTGCAGGACCAACTGGTGTTCTAGAGAGAGGTAGAGTTACAGCTTCTTGCAAATGGCTCTAAGCAATCATTGGAACATTTCCCCAGTGGCCGTAATAAAACAGTCTTGATTTTTAACTCAAGATTGGTACATTAATGAAAAAAAAGGACTACAGACCAGATGCAAGAACTAATACACATAAGCCCTTCAGCTTTCATAAAGCACTGGGTTAGATATCCCAATGGTCCTGTCTGGTCTTAAACTTCCATAGTCATCAACAAAACGACCATTTTTTTTTTAAGTGGCCTCTTTGGGTGGAGTTTTCTCTTCTTGGTGTTATTCAGATTGGGCTTTTTCACCCAATCTTTCCTAACCTAATCTTTTTCTTTTTATTATTTTTAACATCATATAGACAGAGCCATCAAAGCTTGTCATGGTGAGGTTTATAAGCCAGAGCCAGTTGGTGCTATCTCCTTGGCAATGTCTCTTTAGCGGCAGCAGCTTGCAGAGCAGTACTGTCAGACTTTGGGGCTGTCAGAATGTGCACAGCAAATGACTTAGTCACACCCCCACCCAGGCTTGTGATATGGTCCCAATTTCTGAATGCGTGCAGGATTTTCCTTGCTGGGTTTCTCCATTGCCTTTGTTATTGATGTTCCTCTTTCTATGGACTGGCAACAAAATGGAAAGAGGTGTGTCAACCAAGGGAAAATCTCAGGGTGAAGAAAGGCTTACACACATACACATACATAAATATATATATATATGTATATTTACAGATGAGAATTTAAAGTAGAGAAAAAGCCTTTCCCTGACTCTGTTTTATTTTCCTTTAGTTTCTGATCCCAAGGAACCCAGTAGGGCCTTCATTGGCTGTCAAGCAGTTGCCAGCAGGTGTCACAGGCCTCAAGTCACCTGGAAATGCACCACGCAGCAGAATGGGAAGGATATTGTAAGGAGAAGTGTTGCTGAGTATTGATGAAAACAAACAGTTTGGCTTAAAGAAATAACATATAAAGTTGTTTTTAATAGCTGTCTGTGCTTAGAACACGCATCTAAAAGCTGGATTTTATCGACATAATTTCTTAATGAGGCTGCAAAGCTGTTTTCCTTCTCTACTGTGCTATTTCTCATGTTTTACCTTTCCCTCATGTTTGATCTTTTTTCCAACATCAATCATTCATTTACAGCCCTTCTGTTGATGTAAATGGGCTTTGGATCAGGCTCCAAGTTACCATTTCCTTTCTGTTTGAATAGGGATTTTCTTTTATCCAGAGGAAGGAAATCAATAATTTGCATGACAAACCAATGCTCATTTGGATTCACAATCATGCTATGAGCTTTTCTGTCATTTTCTAAAGCATTTTAGGATAATGGAAGAAGAGTCTCACTTGTGATTTCTGCTGTATTCCTTTGTTTTCCTCAATAGATTTAAGGTCTGTACTGCCTTTCAGCCTTTGCAGGACAGATTACAGTAAATCTATCTTTTTGTTTGCTTTAAAGTCAGTACTAACTTTCCATGCATTTTGTGCCCTGAGTCTTTCCCAGGGGATCATTCAGGGATCCATCAAAGGATTAACCTTTGGCACGACAAATTAACAGATGTATCTGTAGAAACAAACTAAACTATACCTTGCAGTAAACTTGTATAACCTGTACCATTCCTTTCCACTTGGAGTTTTGCAGATGGCAGGTTATCTACAGAACTGAGCTCCCATCCTTTTTAGGTGCTGCTACCTCTGCAATCTCACCAGTGCACAGAACACTCACAATCCTGTCTCAACACAGGGAATGCCCAGGTGCTTTCCTGCCAGTCTTCCCCTGCAAACTCATGTTTGGGGATTGCTCAGGGAGCCTGGACTGCTGTGTGATCCTGTGCAGGCTGGCAGAGCAGGCTGGAGGTCAGTGCAGAGTGGGGAGCCCTGGGCCTGATGCTTTCCCCTGACTTTGTCCTAGGACTGCTTGATCACCTCCCTGTGCTTTGACTTTTGCAAAAAGAGGGATGGGGACCAGTTGCTGATGGCCCTGTGTGCAGCTGGTGTAGGGTTCTGGCTAGAGAGGGAGTTGAGGGGGGACTCACTGACACGTTTGTGTTCGCTGGACTGGAGAGGGTTTGGTGCAAGTGTTTCATTCTCCTGTCCCTACAGCCACCTGTGTAACATTTCCTTCTCTGAGGGTTCTGGCACCACTCAGCAGTCTCCTCTCCTCGCTCCAGCCCCACGGGAAGAGCTGGAGGGGTTGGGGCAGGTCTAGGGCTAGGCTGGAGCTGCGGGGCGGGAGGGAGCTATGGGGGAAGCTGGTGCGCGGCGTGCGGATGTAATTGTGGGAGCGCGGCTCTGGCGGGGGAGGACCGAGGCAGGTGGGTGTGAGGTGTGGGTGGGGTGTCGGGGAGACAAGAAGGGGTGTAGCGAGCGCCGTGGGCTGTGCGGGGGGGGGGGGGGATAGGGCGATCCTCCCCGCTCGTGATTGGC
Organism: Corapipo altera; assembly: GCF_003945725.1. Taxonomy (NCBI): domain Eukaryota; kingdom Metazoa; phylum Chordata; class Aves; order Passeriformes; family Pipridae; genus Corapipo; species Corapipo altera. The sequence goes on from NW_020884911.1 coordinate 7,512,927, forward strand.
AGCGCAGCGTGTCCCCCCCTCCACCCATCCCTCCGCGGCTGGTGCTGCCCTTCGGCCGCCGCGAAACGCGGGGCGCGGAGGGCCGGGCTTTCGCAGCGCTCACACATCGCACCGCCGCTCCCCTCCTGCCTTCCGCCGCTCTCGTTTGTTTTAATTTTAATATTTTTTTTTCTTCCCTCCTCCTTCTCCCCTCCCATTCTTTTGGGCGCTTCCCCGCTTGCCCGCCCGCCCCGGCGGGCTGCCCTCCGCAGGCGCGCAGCGCGGGGCCATGCCGGCGGGGCCGCCGCTGCTGCGGGCTGCCCTCCTCGTCATCCTCGTCCTCCTGCTCTTCCTCGGCGCCCCCCCGGCCCGCGGAGCCGTGTACACCAACCATTTCTTGGTGGAGCTCCGCGGCGGGGGCCAGGCAGAGGCCGATCGGGTGGCGGCGGAGCATGGCTTCGGCGGGTTGCGCAAGGTAAGCCCCCCGCGCAGGGGCGGTGCGGGGCGGTGCGGTGCCCTTCGCGTTGGGATGTCCGTGACCATCCCCGGCACGGTGCTGTCCGCTGCTCACCTGCGGGAAGGGACGGAGCGGGGCGCGCCCGGCTGTCCTCGCGTTAATCCCCGCTTCCCGAGGGGGTTCGAGGAGTAGTGGGTACCAAGCGCTCCTCGGCGGCGGCCCAAGAAGGGTGGCTGTCTTGGACTGGAGAGCAGAGGAGTTTCCCCACAGGGTTGACTTACTATGTAAACATCCTGCCATTGAGGAGCTCCCTATCCTGAGGGGCTGGGGCTGCAGCCCAGGGCTTCCTGAGCACGGCAGGAACTGGTCGGAGAACCTGAGAAAAAAATTAAAGCCTGATATCCATGGAGAAGCTTGCACACAGTTTAAATGGAAGATTTTGTAGGGGGTTTGACACTCAAATTTGCGAGGCTAGTGGCTTCTTAATATCCCTATTATTCTCCTTGGGAAATAGGATGACCTTAGGCTGAAGAAGCTGCTTGGTATTAAGCATGATAAGCAATCAGTGCTTCTCACTATTGAATGTAAGTTGGGAAACTTCGGATGCCATTGGAGGTTGTTTTCGCTCCTGAGGTCCCAGGAAGTCAAAGGTAGCCAGAGTGTCAGGGAGTCCTCTCCTGGCTCCTAGAGAGCCCAGCTCTGCTACAAATCTTTCCAATTCAGGTAATAATTAGACCTCTGAGTATGCTAGGGTACAGTCAGACCTGGGGTGAAGACAAGGGTACAGGCTGATAGAGTGCCCTGGTCAATATAATTCCTGGCAGACTCGGCTTGGAGGAGCACGGAAGAAAAGCGGGCTGTGAGCATTCCTGCTGCTGCTCTTGTTTAGATTTTTTCTTTCCTTAGCAGTTATGCAATGAGAGCCTGATCCTACTTCCAAGGAAATGAATGAGAATAGCATCCTGAACTTGGATGAGTGAAATGACTGAAAACCTCAATTTAAAAATAAAAATTAAAAAAGCCTATCAAGTGAGACTCCCTCCCTCGGGTTTGCCTTGTTTCAACTCCAGTGGGAGCTTGTTAGGGAAATGAGGACAAGATCATTGTTGCTGTGACCACGGCCAACTCCTGCTGCTGATAAGATGCTTTTGTTTTGGGCTCACAACCTTGTCCTGATAGTGACAGAGCTGGGCTGCTGTTGCCTTTGGGAAAAGATTCTTTGTGAGGAGCAGGTTTTGTTACATGAAATTATATACAGCTTTTCAGTCAACAGTTTTTGCTTGTTATTTCCTCCCTGTTTGTGCCCCCTCCTGGAGATATCCGACTGATAAGGCCTTATGAGGAGGGAAGGGTACTTTTCTGCATAGTTCAATTTCTTATGACTTTTGGTAGATGCTTTCAGATGATCCTGTGATCTGCATGGGAAAGAGACAGGGGGAGAGAGGCTTTTGTAGGATGGAGAAATGCAGCTTCTGGGCTGTCAGAATCCTCTCCCGTCCATCATGCCTCTCCCCAGGATGCCTTGGGCACATTAGGAGACATGCAGCTTCATCATGGAAATCAGCAATATAGCTCATCTCAGCAGAGAGCTGGAGGGAAGTCCCTTGGGTGTGTGACAGGAGAGTACCTGCTTTCCAGGACGCGCTGGGGGGGTGGGGGTTGGCTGTTTCCCATGGACGCGGATGGCTCTAGGAAAGAAGCCCTGCAGAGCCGTGACATGCCATGTGTGTGCCTGTGGAGTGGGGCAGCAGGTGGTTGCAGTGGCTCCTGTACCCGACACATGCTGTCCCAAGAGGTTTCTGGGTTATGTCATCCCAGTCCCTGAAAAGCTAGAAAGCCTCCCACCCCCTCCTACACAAATGTGAAAGGAAATAACACCCTCCTATCAGCAAGGTAGTAATTTTAGGGAAGAGGAAAAGTTGATGGGGTTTGACATTTTGCTGGCTGTGTCGGAGGATAATTCATGAGAGACTGACAGCAATCTCTGTTCTGCAGGGGAAACCCGTAACGGGGCTTGGGTGGCGGTACTTGGCTGGGAATAAAAGCTTGTGCCATCTACTCCAGTGGCTCTTCAGTATTGCTGAAGAGCCTCCTCTCTGTTTTGCTATCATCAGGCTTGTCTGGCATCTCTGCTTACAGTCTGCAGACTCAGATTTAATGGCAATAACGTTGGTGCAGAAAGTTGAACATGGCCGTGTGTGTGTAGAGAGGCAGAGCTGTTAGTGGGAAACTCTCTGGGGAAAGTACCATGTGGAGATATGCTGTCTAATGAAATATTCAAAAAAATACCAGAAAAACCCTCAAATTATACCACAAGGAGATGTGATCTTTTGATACTTCAATGACACACGCTGTTTGGATGATATAATTATTTTTTTATGTAAAATAAAGCCAGTTATCTTTACCCATACTGGAGAAAAACCATTGTCTGAAAATAATCACCTTTATTTCAGTGCAGGGATTTTCCCAGTAGGAGCACAAGGGCAGATTCAGCCTTTTTTTCTATGTGTGAATTTAAGATGTATATGAGAAGGATTTCTTTTATGCCTGCTATGTATCACAGACCCCTTTTAACATGACTTTATGGGAGCTGATTTTTAAATTACATATTTTTAGTGCACGTTTTTTCCCCAATGACAACCAATCTCTGAGCAAGTGCATATTGCATTTACTTAATAGCAGATTTCTGCAGAAATACATGAGAAAACATTGCCTTGAAGATTATTGTTATGAACTGTGTGATGTGCTTTTTAATTGATTTGTTTTTTTGGCCATGCTTCCTACCATCATTCTGAAACCACTACAAAACTTCAGGTGGGCTAAATGTGTACCTTAAATTCAATGCTTGATGAAGAAGGGCTTGGTGCTTTACATAAACAGGTGCTTATGTTTAGATCTGTGATTCTAATGTGAGTTAGAGTGTCACAAACACTAGTTAATTTTTCTTTAACCTTCCCTGAATGCATCCTAAATTCATACCTCTTTGTAACTCTGATTGTGCTCTTTGATTTTTATTTTTTTTAATGTTTGCAATTTGTCAATCTGTTTGTACCTACCAAAATCGATTCTCTGTATTTCTGGTGAAATACTGTGATAAAGCATGTTTTTTTCTTAAAATGCTTAGCCTTATTATCTCAGGAGTCATGCCCCCCTAGTATTGTGAGAACTGCAAAAGGAACAAGTTTTTTAGCTTTGTTTGGTGTGTTTTCCCTTTTTTATCTGCCTCCTGGCATCGCCAGAATACATTTCATAATGCAGGCTGAAAAAAGCTTCTCTCTGACCTTGCCTGGCAATTCTTAATTCACTTCTAACAAGGAGAGTTGGAAGAAGCATTTAGAAATGCTCCTATTTTGGAGATCAGAGTTTAGGCATCTCTTTCCATTTCATCAGCAGCACTGAGACAATCCACAAAATGCCACAATAGCTAAACGGCTAAATATTCTGCTTCTGGTAGCATTGAGGTGAAGGGTTTTAAACAATTAGGATTCAATGGCTTCAGATTTTAAAATAAGGACCAAACCAGATTTCAAAGCATGGGGATTTTTATGTTCCCCAAAGCTGATCTTTTTTTTATCTTGGTGTATAACCTGATCCCTTCTCCCTCTAAATCTTGGAAAACTCAATGTATGTCTCACAGCAGTGACTTCTCTGCTTCCAGTTTTTGCTGCTGGTTGAGGATCCAGCTTTATGGAGCCAACCAGTAACTGGAAGTTTTTGGGGTGGGTTTTTTTTTTGTTTTTTTTTTTTTTTTTTTACGTTGCATAAATATAGACTTACTGAAAGCAAAACTTAACAGGTAAAGCAGCTGTATTTCTTGCTGCAAGAGCCCACTTCTCTGCATCCAGGCTGGGAGCCTGTGTGGTGGGAGTCAATGTGATATAGAAGGCAAGACCAAGAGGCAGAATAATGACTTTGCAGCCTTAGGAGCTCTTTGCAGGGATCCTGAAAACTTCGTCCTGGGATTTATGCACTAAAGCCTTGAAAATCCCCTCCTGTGCAGATCAGCCTGTAAATCTGGAGGTGTTCGCCTAGCTTGGCTATCTAAGGTGCCAGACTATGCTTCTGCATGCCCAGGAATCAGTGTGACAGACAGATGGGATTCTGTGCATGTGGAAAATGCTGGCTGTGGATGTGGGCCTGTTTGTGTTTATAGATGTGTGTATATTATATACATATGTATGTTTCTTGTTCCTTTTCCCTAAATACCCTTGCTTGGAGCAAAGAAGAGTAGAGAAAGATGAATTCTTAGCCAAGCTGCTGACTGACCCAGTGTGCACAGGTACTAACCAGCCCACTTGCACATATAGGTGGTGGTCCATACTTCACAGATAAACATGTTACCCTCACATGTGCTGCTGTCCTAAGTGCTTGTGCAGGTGTTAGTTGTGGCCAGATGAAGGCAGCACAGAGGGTGCAGGAATGCTGAAGCAATGAAGCATCCTATGCAAAGAGGAGGCAGATTGCTCAGGCCTCCCCACATGAGGCCGGCTGGAGTCCAAGGACTTAAGATCAAGCCTCAGACTGCAGTGCTTCCATGCATTAATACATGTTTAATAATTTATTAGCTTTGTGTTTTATGCTGGTGTAGAAGAAAGGACGTTTGCTTGCAAAAGCATTTCTTTATTACAGAAGCAGAAAAACCTGGTAGACATAGAAGGTACAATGTAAATTTTCTGAGGAACCCAAGAGCTTTAATCTCCTAGATTTCACAGTTGCAATTTTGTATTACTAAGAAAAAAAAAGTAAATTACAGGCAAATGCTAATTGTGCAGCACTGAGATTTCAAGAGGCATAGCAGCTCACCACAGCAGCAAAAGCTGCAGTTTGTGTGCAAGAGAGAGTCTGAGCTGATGTATTTAAATAAGGGGGAAGAAGCAATTAAGTAGCAGGAAAAGTTTTATCCTGCTGTGGGCAGGCACGCTGCTGAGTGGTGATGTAGAGCTCCCTTTTCCAGAAAAGCCTTAGAAGAAAGTAACTGGAGAGATGCAGAGAGAGCTGCTATCTGCATCTGGAGGGAGCCTTGTCAGCTCCTCACAGTGGAGTCCAGACATGTCACTGGGCACAGGCTGAAAAGGCCTGTTTGCTTGTATTTACACTCAAAGACAAATATTAGTGGAATTAAAAAAGAGTTTTGCTGTGCTAGAAGTGAGTTTGCCTCATATACGGAAATACTGTATTACTTCAAAATGTTGCTTTTTTTTGGTTAGAGTTTTTTAATTTTATTCTATTTTGCGTTCTCCCTTGGATGCAGCAAGAGCCCCAGGAACAAACACTGTAACTGGCTAACTCAGAACAACAACAAAAAAAAATTAAAAAAATCTCCTGTTACTTAAATGTAATCACTTAAACATATGAAAGCTGTAACTGTCAAGAAGAAGATGGTAAACCACGGGCTCAAGTACACCCCTAACCCAGTTTCTGTAGAGCTCCTTCTCTACCAGAGACTCAAACCGACTGTTTGTTGGCGGTGAGTGTTCTGTTTGAGCTTTAAAATAATTACCTTGACAGATTTTCAAAGCATTTAGTATTTGAGTGTAAAACAAGAAGGTCAGACTCCCCTACCAGAGATCCCTGCTGTAATTGCTCTATTACTGTTTTGAATATGTGGTGTACTTGTTCCTTGGCAAAACATGCACATTAAACCTTACCTTTCTAGATTTTTGTTTTGTTTCCTGAACTACAGCTCAGTAAACACAAAGATATGAAATTCTGGCTGTTTATAAAGCTGCCTGCGTTTATAATTTTGTTTATTCCATATTGCTTGAACCCACTGGCAAAATAGAACATGTGGTAGAGACCCAGGAACTGGATCACAAGTAATTATTTTTTCACTTGTTTTTTGTTTGGTTTTTTTTTTTTCTGATGCTCAGCCCAACTGGGGATGTGCAGTTATTTGTTTTCATTTACGTTATGTTTAGTTTTGCCAGTGTCAGGGAGAAAACACACAAAGAATGTGTGATCCCAGCACAGCAGAACTGAACGTGGTGTGTACTATCCCATCTCCTGCCATCCAGCCCTGAGTGCCTGCCTGATGAAAACTTGTTGTGGTGTGCTATGAAGGCACCTGGGACACCTTTCTGCTCCAAGAAGTAACTCCAGGTCTGAGAGGCTTAAGCAGCTGAGGCATCTGTGCTGGAAGTGGGGATACTGGGGGGTGCCATCTCCTGCCTTCCCAACCTTGCAGAAGCTGCTGGAGCAGAAACAGCTTATCCAGGCTCCTCCTGACTAGAGGCTACCTGCATGCCACCAGGCCAATAGTTCCAGGACAATATGGCATCATGGACACTGGAAGTGGCCAGTGGCCCCCTGAGTACTTTCCTAGAGCCCCTGCTCTGTAGGGTGCTTGTGAGGTGGGGGAACCACCAAGCAGAGCAGCTGCAAGTTCTTTGCTGATACTTGGTGAGAGCAAACAGCCTGTTACCCTATGCTGTGTGTCTTAACCCTGGTGATGCTCCTTTCCCTGGTTTTGTGAAACCTCTTCAAAGTATTGCATGGAGTGACATCAGCTCCCCAGGTTGTTTCTCTCCTTTGTGCACCTCTGTGTAAAAGAGTTATGATGGTGTGTGGAGATTGCTTTGTCATGCAATTGAGGTTCAGGATTTGCACCATGAGAGACAGGATTCATATATAGGAAACAAATCTCTGGCTTTGCTTCACTTCAGGTGAAGCCAATTTCTTAGCTATTTCAGACCTGTGCAGTGGAATTTGTAGTCAGATGTTACTTCAGTATCACCACTAAATAAACAAAGATCATTAGAATGGTCCTGTTGTAAGTCTAGGGTCTCCTTCCTTCTGCCCAGATAGCTTTCTTGCAGATGACTTTCAGGCTATTTCTGGGCTCTACAACATGCAGATATATTAATTGCCTGTATATGTTTGAACTTTGGGATCCCATATGCTGTGGGTCTGTGTATGGTCCTCCTTAAAGCCCTGAGTAGGCTTTTCAGGTACTGAAAGCAGTTTGAGGGCCATTTCTGAAAGGCAGTATGGATATCTGTAGCTGTTAACCTACCCAGAGTTGAATTTTCCCCCTGATCTTCGGCTGCAGAGCTGTGCGGCAAAAGGAACTGTTTATGCAATAGTACCCTGCCTTGAAGACTTGGTTTTTGGTATCAGGCCAGATATACAGATCCCATTGTCATGCTGATGACCAGACCCAGATGGCTTAGGTTGCTGAATGAGGGAGAGCAATTTGTTTCTAGTCGGGGAGTTCAAATCCAGATTAAAGCTCTAGACCAAAATAAATTGTCAGTTCAGTCCCAGCTGGAAGTGCTTCCATCTGAGATCCTGTGGTATCCTTGGCATTTTTTTATTAGCAGGCAAATGGTCCCAGGGACTGACTATGCTGCTAGAGCTTGGCTTCTTCAGAATTTGTGTTATCTTTTTGAAAATCCAACTATTGTGTGGAAGTGGAAGACAGCCTTCTAGCCTTCTCACAAAATAGGACAGATGACAAGATGTAACACCCTACCCACGCTCGGAAAACTTTTACTGCTGTAACTATACTGATGTAGTTAAAATGGGAAAACAAGCCCGATTGCAGTGCTGTTACTATCAGTGTAAGAGTATTGACATGTTCAACTCATTCCAAGACAGAGCAATATTAGCAGAAATTTAATATCAACTAGATCTTTTAACAGTACGACCTTGTTGATTTTAAAAAAATCCCCCCAAACCAATCCAACAACAGCAATAGAAAAAAAGAGCATCAAACGTCCTGGAATAGTTATATTGGTAGTACTTTACAGTGTAGCTAAGTAGAAGTTTGCATGTGATTCTTTCCCTCATCCATCTGTGGAATTATTCAATTAAAATTAACACATGGAGTTCAAGTTTCAAATGCTTGTAATAAAGTATTTGCAAAGTAGTTGCTGAAGCTATGTAGAATTTATTTGGTAGATAGTTTCAATTAGTAAGTTCTGAGAAATGTCCATGCTCATGGAAAATTCTGTGAGCGGGAAATCAAGCCAAAGTGCTAAGTGAATGATAAATTCTGCCAGTTCGTATTAAAATATTATAGCCTGGAAAGCCTCCTATGTAGTTCCAGTCCATCGCATGTGCGAGAGCTGTAGTGACAAATTCAGGGCTGTTGTTAATGGATGTAAAATTTACCTTTGTCCTGCAACTCTATTCCAGGTGTCAGAAACCCTGTTATTTTTTTTTTTTCTTTCAACTTTTTCAGATAAATAAATGGGTCAGGTCTCTACAGGATGCTGGCTGCTTGGTGGCTATAAATATTGCAGTGAGCAGCCCAAAGCTTCCATCCATCCCTGGCCTCTGGTGGGAGGAAGCTGAAATGCTCAGCTACTTGTCAAAGACAGTCTGGTGTGTTGCTCTTGTAAATCAAGGCAAGCTCTACATTTAACTCTCATAAGTTTATTGAAAAAGCAAACCATGTGATACTGAAATGGAGATTAATTTCAGTTCAGCCTGTGCTGTGGGACAGAAAGCACTGTCCCAGAGAGAGCTGAATTCGGTGTGTACTGTGTGAAATCCTGCGTGGCCACAACAGACAGTTTATCATACAGTGTGAAATCTGGTTTGGTCATGGATTTATGACAGGAGCTCAAAAGTGTAATTCAGCTGAACGCTGGCTGTGTTCAGCAAATAGCAGGAGCTTGGACCTAAAAAGGAAATTATGAGCTTGCCCAGTCTTACCATTTATACACCAGGATTGTAAACAAATTGAGTAGTGAAAGCTCAAGTTTACCCTCTCAAGGAGTGAACTGGGACATAATGTTCTTTGTCATGTATTACCTACCTTCTCAAACAAAACTTCTGTGTAAACGTTACATTCTTAACCACTTTGTCCACAGAAAGCAAATGGAAACAGTGACCTCAGTGTTTACATCAAACCAGTTAGCAAGTGTGTCCCAGATACTCCTGACTGAACTAGATTATTTGCTTACCTGATGAGTAAGATGGGAATATGTCAGAGCTGCTTTCTCCCATAGAACTGTGAAAACCTGAAACCTAACAAATAAATATTTAAATTTTATTTTTATAAGTGGAGAAACTGGTACTGTTTCAGATGGTTGTTGGATATCAAACTACAGCCAAACAGGTGAATCTCTTCCTTGTATGGGTGGTAAAAGAGGTGGAGTGTAGCCTCCCCTTTCCCAATGACAGAGGATCCTTCTTTCTGCGTACTCATTCTTTATTAGATGCCAGTGAAATGAAGGAGTGTGACTCTGAAATCTGCTCTATGGGTGAGCACTGTCTTTGTCACCTACTGTGCAACGCCAAGTGCAGCAGAAGCTTCTGTTTAAGGTTTTTCACTGTAGCCAAGATACGGTGAATTAGCTATAGCCATAACTGGTGGATTCCCATCAGTCCCACGAGGACCTTATGCTTCCCTGTATCAATTAATTTTAGAACTCTTTCAACTGAATTTAGCTATTTAGAAGTTACTCCCAACTGGTTGTAAAGTAGAACTCTCTGTTCAGAATTTGGGTGAAGAAGTGTCAAAAATCAGGACTGGAACACATTTGCAGGTTTGGAGGAATCGGTTAACATTGGTGGAATGATGGCTATGGATCAGGATCCCATCTGAAATTTGCTCTTCGCAGCATTTCCACACATTAATTTTTACATTACCGTTTAAACCCCCAAACTTCGCAGGCAGATGTACTTTTCATCTCTTAACTGTAAAACCATTCAATTTCTCCTACAATTAAGGTATAGTTCAGGGTAAAACCTGGTGTAAGTAATGGTAGAATTTGCCTCTGACCTGGTCTTGTAATAGTGGGGATTAATGTCTGTGACTTCCTCTTAGCAGAGTCAAGAAACTTCACAAAAATGAGGAAAACAGCATCATCCCAACATGTCCTCTTTTCTTGGCTCTGCTGGAAGTGTTTTTCTTAAAGCTTCCTTCTCCTGCTCTTCTCAAGCCTACTATTTTGTGTTGTATAAAAAAAACTCAGGAGAAACAGTGTGACCCTCCTGTCCTTTAATGTCACAGTTTTGCTTCCAATTGTTACCCATCAGCTTCTGATGGGTACAGTACGTATTTTTGGGTACAGCACAGTCCAGGAAGTGACTGCTTCTCTGATAACTGGAAGACTTGTTCAGCGTGGTGTATCAGCAGAAACTCCCTGTGAAGCACTTTCTGTCAATTGGCTACCGCTTGGCAACCTAGCATTAAACAGACATGGAGAGAAAAGGAAAGGATAAGGGTTTTGAATTGGAAGAGAGCTCAGATCTTCTCTGAGTCTTGGTAAGGGCTAGAATCTTTGCATTAGAGTAATTCACCGTTTCTGTGCGTTCTTGAGTAGCTCTTGTCAGTGAACAACTAATTCTGGTCTGAGCTGCTCTTATAGCGCTACTTCATTAGAGTTTGAGTTCCTGACTTTGCTTTTACGGGCCACATAAGCTGGACACTTGCACACATATTTATATTCTACACACTTTGCTATGTGGATGTAGATTTAAAAATAATGCTGACGTGCCTTGCAGAAATTCATGTCCTGTCCCTTCTCCATCTGTGAGATATGAGTACCAGTAATTTGTTTCTGGGGCACACTGCATCTTAATTTTTTTTTTTTTTAAACAACAGACTTTATCCCATAGCTTTTATCTCAGTGTTTTTGGAGGTCATGTGATACCAGCTTCCTGTGTGACAGTAGTGGTCAACCTGTTTGGTTACGTGTTTAAAAGGAGAGATGGGTTGTAAACCAGGCGTGAGGCAAAGTGGCTCTTGTTAGCAGTGCTAATTGCTGTCAGCAGTATTGATCCAGCTCAGTTAGAAGTATACCATGGTCATTCAAATTTGCAGACTCTAACTGAATCAAGCTGTTTCTTATAGTCTAAGTTTTCCCTAAGGCAGCTGTACTGATATGAAGAAGAGATTTCTGCCATATATTAATTAAATATATTAAAGTATTTACCAAATATTTGATGCTGAAGAAGTACCTGATTGCACACAGATATATTATATGCGTAGATATACCCATTAATATATGTTTACAATAGCACTTGATGTTTTATGGTTATAGTTTTAGAGCACAGTCTATAGTGCTGTAAAAACATAAATTAAATGAATCCTATTAATAAATAGAATAAATAAACATGCACTTATTATAGTGTGCCATTTTACATGGGATGGAACTGAAACAAGAATATTACAGCCCTAGTTGCCTGAGATTCTCCTAATATTAGGAGATACTGGAGTTACCCAGCATCTCTGAAGATGCTGAAATTCATGTCGTGTGAGTTTTAGTCCTGACCCTGTCCTATAGCAGAGTGCTACCATATGAAGCAACAGCAAGAGAGAAATAGCAAAGAAAACAATCCTGGATTGAATGAACTTGGCAAGAAAGTTATTTGAGGCATGAAAACGTTTACAGAATATTATCACTTTGAGAGATGCTTTGAAAACACAGCAGAACATCAAAAGAGTGACAGGATACCCTGAGGAGCCCCATTGCACCAAGCAGGAGACAGGTACTTACAGCAAAAGTTTTATTCATCTTTGGTAATAAAATGTAGAACTGGCAAAGCCACTTTTGGTTAACCATCCTTTTTCCTCCCTTTATTCTTGAAGCATTAGCTGCCACAGACTAAATGAATTATAGTTAATTAACTGGATGAAGTACTGACCGATTTTCTGTGCCTCTGAAGAATGTCTGGAGTCTGATTTCTCTTTGTCTTTTTTTTTCCCCCTGTTTTTTGTTTGTTTGCTTTTTTGGTTTTTTTTTTGGAGGGGATGTGGTTGTGGTGGAGATGTTTTTGTTTCAACCGGATGGCAAAATTCTCCCAAATTGTGGAAAAAATTCATTTTCTGTTACACATACCTATCTTAAAGAAATTTAATTGATTCAACTTCTGATGGAATCATATTTACTTCATTATTATAAGGTATGTGTATGTTTATCTGTGTGGTTGTGGTTTATCTATGTCTGTTTGTTTGTGGGGTTGGTATGGAGCCGTGTAGCTGAATGATTGAAGGATGCTGTCTTCTTTTCCCGATGGCTAAAAATGACAACGTAACATAGATGCTCACAGTGACTTTTCTGGTTGCTGGACTCCAGGATTTTTCCTGTTGCCCAGGGCTTGAGTAAGGTGGTCTTCTTTCAGGATAGTCAACATTTATATAAGAGGACATAATGATGATTGCTCAGCCTTCATTTCAGGCTGTCAGCCAAACAGTAATAATCACCGACTCCAGGTAATGACAATCTGGATTAACCCAGGCAGCCCAATGTAAGTGCTGGTGTATAAGCAACAACATTCTCCTTGAAAGCAGGGAGTACCCTGCTTTCATGGTGCATATGGTAGGATTGATAAGGGGGCTTACAGTTACTGGGGAGTAACAGATAAAACTCTCTGAACTGCACAGATCCATTCACATAAACTAGAATAACTCTCTTAAAAGCCTCAATGGCTTCTCCAGTTCACTGATAAAACTATCAGCAAATCCACAGTCCTGTCACTGATGACTTATATGACTGTTATGGGCTTGCAGGATGGAGCTCCTCAGTGGCAAACTTAAGTGATACAAATACAGACAAATGTTACATCTGTGTGATTCATTCAATTGCAGATCAAATTCCAAATACCAATAACTTGTAATCAGACCAATGGAGTGGTGTTTTGTAATTGCTTGGAAGCACTGGGTGTGATAATGTAACAACGAAACTGATGAGAAAATGAGAACTAATATTTAACATCAGAATTGATCTACCTGAACGTGAACAGCTGTGCCTTTCTTACAGACTCTGGCGTGAAAGAGCTGCTCCGGAGGCTTAGCTCTGCTTATATTTTAACATGGGCACCTAAAATAGGTCAAATGAATCATGCTTTGAATGTGACACTTTTTTTTTTTTTTTCCTTAAATTCAGATGGATTCCACATGGACAGATTGGATATGTAAGGATTATAGCAGTCCACAACCGGTTCTGTTTCTTCCATTTACTACTGTGTATTTCCTAAACTCCTCATGTCCAGCTGTTGGGAAGACTGTTTAACCTTGTGGTTGCTGCATGCAAGAGGGACTAGCCAAAAGGCTTTGTTTTATCCTTTTGGATAAAATAAAATCCAAAGGCATACGTTCTGCAAAGTCTTTGGAAATCGCTTTTGACTTTCCTCTGTTTCTAGAGGAAAAGACATTTTGCTATGGGGGTGAGGGAACCTTTCCAAAACCATTGGAAACTACTTCTGGTTTTTTTGAGAAAGACTTAAAAGAACTTTTTAAGCAAGGTTACTGTTTTCTTATAGGATAACCAATACTCTAATTAACAGTAACAGGTGGCCTTGTTATCATGTGTGTTACCATATTTCTGGATTTTATGACTTCTGGATCTCTCTACTTGGTCATGGCCCTTCTTTACTACCACCACCTCTTGCTGATTCCTTTATGAGGTGGTTGGATATTTATATGAAACAGAGCTGAAAACATATGTAAGTATCTAAGTCAGGCACTTCTGAATTATTTTGTAGGAGAATGCTTCACTGTGTCTTAATCAGTTGATTTCACAAAGATCATCTGATGATATTTTAATATGAAATGTACATTTTGGGTAATGGCTAACACATCCACCTGCCAGATTTGCCAAGAGAAGCAGCTTAGGTTTTGGTGGAGGCAGCTGAATAAGACACGGGTACCATGAGAAATGAGCCAGGGAGACTGAACTGTGACGTGTCGTGACACTCAGACCGGGGCCTGACTATGCCAGCTGTTTAGAGCTTGTGCAGATCCCTGGCTCCACCTGAGATCTTTATGCTGAGCTTTCGGAGTAATTATAGGACACTAATGAGAAAGTGTGAAATCCTTGCCTGGGGCTGTGGGGACATGGTGGGCTGGATTTCATGTTGGGCGAGCTCTGGCACAGCTTTAGTCCTCTGTGCTATTTCACATTTCTTCACAAACGTTTGAATTAATCCTTTCTTGTTTGTGCTTTGTTCTGTGTTATTTCGGTGCCTGGGGCTGCCTGTGTTTCAGGCTGGCTCTTCTCTTACATGGCCTTCATCACTATAGTGAGTGAGTGCTTTTGACTTCAGACTTGGCTCCCATCTGTGTATTTAAAAGTAAAACGATTTCTAATGTTAATTGGGGTGAGGGAAAATGAGAGAAAGAGACTTTAAAAATTCATATTGAATATTTATAAGCATCCTCAGTGCATTTGGTAAAACTCAGATAAAGAGGTTTCTAAAAGGTTTCTAATTTCTGCTCCAAGGCACTTTGTTGTGCTGCAGTGGCAACTGAAGGAGTGGGGCCTGTGGGGCCTGTGAAAGCTCCAAATACATTTACTTGTACGAGGTGTAGGTCATATTTTCCACTGGTGTAATTACTGAGCAGTAATGGGATGAAAGAGCTCACCTATGCTGATTTTATGGCTCCTTTTGAAGTCAGGAGTGATCCTTGGGCAGTGCTTGGACTCTGTGGGGGAGAGATGTTTTGCGTTACACTTTTTAAAAAAAAAAACAAACTAAATTTTTATTTTAAATTATTTTGGGGATGAGTATTGTTAGTTTTTTTTTCCTCAGAGCAGACAAAGAGTTTCTTTAGCATCAGTGTTTGTTTGACCCATCACATCCATGTCCTCACATTCATACTAAGAAAGGCAAGGAGCCCTGAGGAGGGTCTTTGTCAGCCTGGCTGGATGAGGGCTTTCCATGAACCTCATTCACTGATAGATCATTTATGCTGATTTTGGTGACCAAAGAAGGTGACTCTGAGGTAACTTGCTATAAGTTGCCCTTTACTTGTATTTATAAATGAGTTTATTCAAAAGAAAGTTGTTACAGACATTGATAACTTGGGAGAGGAACCTTAATAAAAGGTTCAAGTAAGCTGGTTTTAGAATATTATGTTTTTGGGGAGAAATTGTTGGAAATGATGCACAAAAACTGGCACTGTGCTGTAGAGATGTTACATTATGTGAAAGAGACTGGGCAGAGATCATCCCCATTAAAATAGGAGGGGACAATCCAAGCTGCTCTTAAGCTTTTTGTGGTCACTACAAGTTGCTTGTGAGATGTATGTACATAGAGCCCTGAAGTGAGTCAGTAAAATTTAATGTTAAAGATAAACCTGGGAACCAAGGTGCCTCTTTATTTTCATATTGTATTTGTCGCTTCTTAAAACTAATGACAGGCTGTGAATGCTGGACCTCTCATTGAGAGCCAGGTAAAATACTGATGCCACTGGCAACTTTATTCAACTTAGTTTTTCCTTTTAAGCATTTATTGCTGCTTCACAATACTTTTGCAATAGATGGGCTTTTCTGGCCAGGTGATGCTGATTCTTTTATGGTTGTTTTCAGTGTTAGCTCTGCCCAAGGTGGCCTTAGTGCTGCAGTTTTAGAATAAAGAACAGTGTCTGAATTTAGTCTTTTTATGGTGTCTTTTCTTTAAATCCCTGCACCACTTTGCAGCTGATATTGTCCTTTGCTTTGTGACAGGCAAAACTACGTCTGGTGCCACTGTGTATATTGTCCAAGGCAAAACCAAGAAAGAAGGGCCGTTTGATTTTCTCTGTCAAGTAGACAAGATGGGATGGGAGCCATGTGTGTGCTGCCCCATCCTAGATCAGGTGCCTGTGAGGAACAGGCTACCTTATACCTGATTTTTTCTTTGTGGAGCAGATCAGATCAGTAATTGAGGGCTCAGCAGTGGACTGTAATTTCTGTTCCGCTTCCTTCTCCCTGTCAGTATTAGAGAATAGCCTCCCAGAAGCATTGCCCAGAGCCTGGCAGGGGAGAATTGTAGCTGCCTGTTCACAGCCCTTTTCCCAGGAGGGGCATCAAGGGAAACACAAAGGAGTTTGTTGCTCCTTTTCCTTGCTGGGGAGAGACTGTCATCGGTAAGGAGAAGACTAACGGAAAGGCTGGGAACCATGAATTTAACTTACTTATTTTTATTTCAACAATAATTACACCTGGACTACTGTGGTGGAGCAGTAGTCTGAGAACAGCTAAGTAATACTTCAGTCAGAGGTATTGATGCTAAGACTGTGCACAGTATGAAGTGTTTCCTGCTTCTTTCTCTCATTTTAATAGAATCATAGAATCATTAAGATTGAAAAAGACCTTTGAGATTATCAAGTCCATTTTTCTTTCACATAAGCCTCTTCCATTGAAAGAGTTTTTCTTTCCTCCATTTAGTTGAACACTGAATTTTTAAAACACATTTTCTGGTCCACATCCTTTCAGGAAGGAGGTTAAACAGATTTCATCTTTACTTCAGAAAGTCTTATTAATAACCATAGGGAGGCTGCAGATCTGAAGAAAAGGAGGAATCAGGTGTTTATATAAGGTTTTACTCTACTTGCTGTGTTGTATTTGTGATTCTGGTTTTGCTTGTGTGTATTTTTCCGCAGTAATTCTATACAAATACTGAAAGTGACAAAGTGCCTGTATATGCTGAGGGTCTTGCTTTGTACTGGACTGTGTACATCAAGGCAATAGTAGGCCCTTTTCTAATTCTAAATAATCCTCCTCACTTGAATATTCAAGTGCTTTCCAGTAATTAATTATCTTACTTAATTGCTAATTTTTCTCTGAGGGCAGAAAGCATTTCTGCCTCACAGAAAGAACCTGAGCCACCAGGCTGAGTGCATTGTTGTTCCATGGTACATGCTGAGCCTGCTACTGCCAGAATAGGAATTTTACTCAGATGCAATTCTAGCTTTACAACGAGAACATTACAGAGTAGCTACTGCTGGTGACACTTTGGAGATTTCATGTACAGGAGCCCTTCTGCTTTCATTTCTCTTCGTTACATGCACTGCTCATTTTGCTATTTGCCCTTTTGCTGTAGCACCAAATCAGAGGAGACCTCCCAGGGAAGCTAATAGTGGGAATGTAAACCCTGCTGGGAGCTACCTGTGTCCTGCAGTGTGGTTGCTGCTGAGGAGTTAACTGCCTTGGTAGCAGGAGTTCATCAGAACTGGAGGCTTCAGTCATTGCTTGCAGTATTCACAGAGCTCAGTGCAAAATCCCCATCAAAGCCTGTGGCATTTTTAGGCCCTTTGCTGGCGTCTGACTTCCCCCGTGTGTACATTCATTAATTTTAAGGATTTACCGCAGTGTTGAGATTCTTCCTGCAAATTGCTTGGCTTCTCCTACTAATGGTGTTTGATCGTGTCATCTTTCAGGTATTGCCTCGCTGAGCTGCCTTCCTGTGTATCCCCACCAGTTTCATTGATCCAGCGTGAAAACCATGTGAACTGTAAAATATCTGAGTTCCTCAAAGATTACTGGGATAACTGTGAAAAGAGTGAAATAGTCAAACTTATTCATTACTTTGTCCATAAATCTGGTCATTGTTGTACTAAGTGCAATTGCAAGTCAGACTTGAATACATTAACTTTAAAAGTGTGCTATGTAATATATTGCTTCATTCTGAGAGGCACTGGAAACTAACCCTATACAGAAAACGAACAGCAGATACGTGTTATATATTTCCAAATTGCTGAGACTGTTCCTTAATGGAAGAACATCAAGATCAATATTTGACTGAATTTCATTTGAATAGTTGATACTGGGATAAAAGAAAGGAAATAGCCTGGCTTCACTGAGAGAATTAGAGGGGTAATTGGGCCATAGCTTGCGATGGATAGTAATGGTTTGCACGCCAAGATGGATTTCAAGCTGTTACTGATCTGACTATTTAGATGGTGGGTTTCTGTTTTTTTGGTTTTTGGTTTTTTTTTCCCTTGCATGTTTTTGAGGCATAATGTATCCAATGTGGGGGAAGGGCCAAACTCTGGATTATGGAAATACCTGATTACCCAGTTAGTAAAGATGTCAGATACAAGCTTAAATGTAAATCTGCTTTTTAAAACAATTACCTAAACCCAGAGAGAATTTGAACATTCAGAGCTGTGACTCTGAGGGTATATATGAAGCAGCCACTGCTGTAAGCTTTCATAGCCTTCTTTCTCCTTCTACCTCAGCTTTAGTGTTCTTCACATGTGTATGCAGCTGATGCAAAATATTCTGATTATTCACCCAGAAAAGGTCTCCATCTCCATCTGGCTGTGCAGATCAGCTCCAAGGAACCACAATGATTTTGATGAAATCTTCTTAACCTTTTACATACCCTTAAAAAGGAATCTTTTTATCATAACAGAATACATTAATTTTATTTTTTTTTAAGTTACTTTGCACTGATGTGGTATGTATCATACACAATGGAATTTTAAATGTGAAAAAGAAATGCTTTGATTTCAGTGATAGTAGATGTTTCAATTAACATAAACAAGGACTTTTTAGGAAAAAAACCCACAAAAACAAAACCCCAATTCGCATACTCATGGTTGAAATGTGACCAGATTTTAAATCTTCAGAATTCACTATCTTCCATTTTCACACTGCTTCACAGTTTTGCGGAACTGCACCAGATATAATGATACATTGACTGAAACAGGAGATCATTTTGTAGAAGGAAATTTAGATCTGTGCACTGTATGCACCTGTATGCAGGAATAGAATCTGTTTTATGACAGCAGGATCCTGCTACCCTTATTCAGCCCAGGTTTTCACAATGATTATTCTGTCTAGACATCAGCCTCAGCATTTCAGTAAAGAACTTTGAACTCCTTCTAAGATGTTTATGTTATCACGAAGTATAGATAATAAAAAGGAGAGAAACAGGGCTATTACAGCTGTTCTGGAATATCTCTTTTAAGTAGTTATTTTACGTACAGGGTGGTCAAACCTTTGAAGTTGAAATGTTAACAACATCAACATATAATATGCCTTCCCAACCTTTTTTTTTTTCAACTTTTACAAGGAGAAGCTTAGCTTAAAAATGCACAGTTACTTGCTTCAATTTAAATATTCAACCAGAATGTCCCTACTGAGTTGGAATGGGGAAAGAGCTGTAGAATTTGAGATGCAAGTTGAGCTTCCTAATTGACTGCTGGAAGTGGGGTGCTGTTCTCCTAACACCATGTCTTTTAGCCTTCTCAAAGCTGAATGTCTACTACCCTTCCAGTCTTTCTCTGCCAATCCTGAGGAGAGAGGTGAATTTAATAATGGCCATACACCTTACGTCCTCAGCACCTGCCTTCAGTGGGGCTGGGAAGCCCTCAGGAGGTGTTTCCTTGCTGCCCAAAAGTCTTGGACATTAAAGCTGCACCAGACTGTTCCCACCTGGACACTGAGCTGTCTGTTTTCTTAGTATGCTTTGTATGTTCCATTTCATGGCATTCAGAAGAAATTCCAAGTATCATATTTTTCTTTGCTTTCTGCCTTATTTGTTGCAGTGTCAGTTTGGGTGCATTATAACAGCTCAGCAAAGGATACTCTGTGTAATTTAAAATCATTTGCAGTTCATTTTGTTCTTTTATTCTGTTGTTTTTTTGTTTGTTTTTTTTTTTTCAGAAAATAGGGAATACATCCTGCTGTGATTAGGCTTGCATGTCAGAAATATTGGCACTGTTGATCTTAAACATAAGGTGGAAATAATACTGAGTGTAGACAAGTGAAGTTACACATTGTAAACCTGTAGCAAACAACTTCAGTGCTGCTGGGCACACTTTTCAAAAGTAACTTAGGAGTGACATTCCTAGAAGGATTTGGGCTCTTTGGCATAGCTCTTTGCAAGTCTTATTGTAGATGCCTGAGTCACTTCACAGGTAGTTTTTTTGTCATCCTTACTAACAGCCAGATAGCTCCATGATGGTTTATTTGGTTTTTCTCTCTCTTCCTTAGCTCCCTTTTTTAGAATCTGGATACTTCTTTTATCACAATGGCATTCCTAAAGCCAGGAGAAGACGCAGTCTTCAACACAAGCTTCGTCTGGAAAAGGACTCCAGGGTAAGTGTTTCCTCATTATATGCGGCTATCATGTTTTCTTTGTGACACAGACCATTTTTTTATGAGATTGGGGTGATGATCAAATTTGTGTTTATGGCTACATTTTTTTCTCCATGCTCATTTCAAGCTTGATGGCTGCTGTATGCACACACCGCCCAAACAGCCTCAGCTTTTATTTTTATTTCACTACTACAAATAGTCCTGTATTCTCTGAGTTGTATCCTTTCTCCAGTAAGACTCAGCGATCTCATAGTCCCCAGGACAAATCTGTGCACCCTGTACTCTGGGGAGAAGCCAGCCAGGGTACATCTCCTGGTTGTCCCCTCTACACATCCTGCTATCCATAGATTATCCACCCTTGGAGTGAATGTTGGCACTTTGCAATGACACTGGAACTTTTTCTCAGGGAATGATGTGCGCACCAATTGCTAAAAGACTGTATGCTGTCAAACTTCAGTAGCTCCTTAAGAGGGTCTTGACTGCAGTTTGCAAACAGTGTGCTCAGTTTTCAGAAGCATAAACCCCTCAGACAGGAGAAAGAGGCCCCTTTTGTGGAAGGCTACGAGCTGGCAAATTCTTTTTTCTTTTATGCAGAGTTTTTACACTAGTTTAATACTGGGCTGGAGTTGGGCCAGGTAGCACAAAAAGTATATTTACTACCCAAAGAAAGTGGATAAGCCTGAGGAATGATATGATGACAGCAAATAGATTATTTTTTAATCCTTCAATAGGATTTAAACTCTCTGCACTGTGAGCAAAAAAGAAGGGGGAACAATTTCATTCCAGACAGAATTTGACTGCCAGTTATTATGTGGTTTTGGAGCACCTGTGACAATGAAAAACTTGAGTAGGAAGAGAACGAAAATGAGCTAATTAAGATCATGATTGTTGTTGTGACACCAGAGCAAGCAAGGTCTGATGAATTCCCAGCTTCCTACTTCTGCAGAAATTTCAGGTGGTTCTGGGCCCAGGTCCAGCTGGGATGCCTGTGTCTGGCCTCTCCTGAGGCTGAGGGCCATGTGAGTGAAGCACACAGGTTCCAGGTGCTGTCTGCCCCATCACTTTGTCCTGAGATGCTGATAGCTGAGTGCTCACAGGTTCTTAGGGGGTGCTGCTGGTCTTCCAGTTCTCTAGGGTACCTTTTCCTGGCCCTCTTCTCCAAAGCTGGTACCAGGTACAGATGAGGGGGTTTTGAGGACCCATTCAACCTGCCTTGAATTGAAATTCTCGGGCTTCCGTCATTTTATTTACTAAGCAGAGATCAGAAAGCAAACCACTGAGAAAAGTGTACAGTTAGTAGATACCAAAGCAAATGTCCTGAGAGAGGTATTTCATTTCCTTGAACCACCCAATCTTGTAAAATCATTTCAGAAAAAACACACAACAGAGTACATTGCGAACTAGTGGCTGAGTACAGTCATTCTGCAGGTGACTCTGTACTTGAAATAAATAGTTCTGTAAGCCTCTGAAAATTTTATAAACACCTGTGATATTTGTATGAATCCACCAATTCTGTCTGCAGCCTAATATTACATGTCTGAGCACTCCTGTACTAATTCCAGACTGGCTCTTGCAATGATTACCTCTAGACTGTGTCTGCTATTAAAAACAGCTTAAATGAGTCTGCCTTCTTG
The DNA here is from genome assembly GCF_003945725.1 of Corapipo altera. NCBI lineage: Eukaryota > Metazoa > Chordata > Aves > Passeriformes > Pipridae > Corapipo > Corapipo altera. Next base: position 7,534,760 of record NW_020884911.1, read on the forward strand.
TTCAGAGATGTTCTCTTTTGTAGTCATCTGATATTTGCAATCTCTAGACTCCTGGTTGGCTTCTGTCACATGCAGTGAAATCTCATTTTTGGTGTTAATCTCCACCTCATCCTGGTGCTGCATGCCAATGGCTCAGCTCCCTTTGGCTTCTTCCTTTGATCTCAGGGAATAAAGCCCTCTGTTTAAATAACTGAGAATATCTCCTCTGTGAGAAAAAGGATGACCCTGGTGTATTCTGACTTTGTGGGTTACTCTGGAGGATGTAAGAGGGATGAAACAACATTTCATTTTCCACATGTAACATGACATTTTCTCATCTAGCCCTCCTACTTACTCTGTCCTGTCTTTGAGCTCTTATGATACCATATAGGCCAGTGGCTTTATGTAATACAGTTTGAGAGCAATTAAAATCATTACTCTTCTCTCCCTTCTTCTTTTATATGTGGAGTTTGGAGAAGTCATTAAAATTCCTGTTGTATCTGAGTATAAGTGGAAACATGAGTTGTGTTGACAGTACTTAATTTCAAACTCCAGAAATAATTTCTAAATTTAATGGCAGCTTTCTAGACCATTTACAATCAATTTTACTTAGCAACAAATGTCAGCACTGTCATGGTTAATATGTTAACTCATGAAGCCAAGAATAAAATGTTCCTGTTGTCAGGCTACCCAGGAAGAAAACTTCCACCACGGGGCTGTACAAATCAGGAACTGTTATGGTAAATGCCCTGCCCAAATGTTGTGAGAAAGTGGGCTGCACCTATTCAGTACACTTTTCACTTTTAAGGACATTACAATTCCTAGTTAATTTTAATTATTAGCTGAAAAACAGCACAGATGTTCAATCAGTTAATTAATGTTCTTTAATCAGGCAAGTCCCTTGAGGAACCATGTCAGTTTTTCAAGAATCTGGGGAGATAGATGACAGAGAACTGTGTAAACAGGTTACTGCATCATTTCCATGCTCTGCATGTCTTTTAAAATGTTAAAAAATGCTTTGTTGTGTAAAATTTGCTGTATGTTTTGACCAAAATAATTTGGAGACACACTAAACACATACAGAAGTTGTGTGATGAACATCATTGCTGTCAAGGGGGTGAAAATGGAACATCATTAAGATTCCTTCCTAGAGATCCAGCAAGAGCTAATCTTTGTTCTGAAGAACAGCCTCAAATACAATGGTTTTCACATTATTCAATACATTTGTGTTACTGAAGCCTGAAGCAGTCCTGGCAGCAGGTGAAGGCACCTGTAATGGCACCACATGGTGTATTGTGCTACTGAACTGTTCAAGAAAAAAGTGCAGGCATGTGAAGCACCTTGGCTTTTTCTGTCAGTACTGTCCTGTCACAATGGCAAATGCCACAGTGAATTGAACTGCTTCAAATGGAGACTGTTTAGTTATTTGAATTACATTCTCTGACATACAGAGAACCTTCCAGGACTTACTCATGAATGACTCTTTTGCATCAGTTGCAAAGTTTCATGATTTCCAGGTGCATTTCTATTTTGCCATTTTAGCTTATGTACCTTTGATGCCACATAAATTGGGGGGAGGATTCCCTTTAAGATTTTTACATATTTAAGCTGGAGTTCTTAATAAGCTAACACATAACAACAAGATCTCCAACATCCTCCATGTGAAATTGCATTTTTGTCTGCCTTTATCTGTTAATTGCTTCAGCAGGAATGTCTCAGACCAAAAGGTCAGCCGTTAGAGTTGTTTGGCCTTGGGAGACTTCACTTAAGGAGCTGCTGTACTTTGTCCTTGCCATGACCTATGGGCACAGACAGCGGGGAGAAGGTGACAGCAGGGGCAGGGGCTTCGGGTGACGTAAAGCCCTGAGGAGCCAGAGTAGGATGGGACCAGATATCAGTGTGAAGGTGAAGGGAGAGTAAGTGGGACAGGCTGAAACAAGAGCCCAGAGTCAGAGAGGAGGTTGACTTACTTGGGCATGGAGGAGCCCATATACTGAGTGGGACATGGAGCAGCACAGGGATGGGCTGGAGAGACTGGAAACAGGGCGCCCAAACGTGCTGCCTCCTGAGTGCAGGTCACAACACAACCTGAGAGCAAAGTGATCTTTAGAGTCTACCCTGTGAGCAAGGGGAAATACAGCTTCTGCAAGAACAAACTCAGTTTTTAATAATGAAAGACGGTGGTGTGTTTCATCATGTGATTGCCATGGAAAAGTAAATCAGAAATACAGAGACACTCCATATTGTCTTGTTTGTTTGTACAGTAAAGGCAGGATGGGAAGCAGAAACGCTTCCTGCTCCACTGTAGCTAAAAGAAAAGAAATCCACAGGATTTGCTACATTTTGATTTTCAAAACTGACTTACATTCTAGCCTTCTATGTTATTAATACAGCTGTGGCCTCAGCTGTATTATTAACAAACATTTTGAAAACTGGCCACATAAGTAAAAGGAAAGAAAAAATGCACGGTGGTTATGTTACCTTTCAGAGTAATACTTTTTGTATTGCTGTTGGTGGGTATTTTCTGTTAGTAAATAGTTTCCCACTGAAGGAGCAAGAGTTGAAACATAGTTTGTTCTCTCGAAGATTATTTTACTTTCTTTCAAGTTTTAGATAAAACCATTTTCTTCCCACACAGTCTCTCTTGTCAGACAGCTGCCAAGATTATCCTACTCAAGAAAGAGGGTTTAATATACAGAGAAGAGCTGAGTCCCATTACTTATATCTGTATGTGAGTGCATCGGTGTTGGGAGAATAAATACATATGTGGAGGAGGGAAGGTGAAATGAAAATCTTCCAGTGAGAGTGAGTTTGGCACTTAGATGATGACTTCTTTGGAAATAAACATCCCAGTGATGGCAGTTGTTACGCTGCAGAAAGAGATCAGGAGAGACTTGGCTGATATCCGTGCTGATACAGGAGTCTGGGGAGTGGATACAGACTTCTTCCAGGGCTAGTTTGTAGGTGACCATGATTAACAGTACTTATAAACTGCTTGTCTCATAGGACAAGGAAGAAAAGGGGACTGTAAATGCAGAGGATCTAAGCTTTTAATTGAATAAACCAAAATCTCCCATATCCTTCGTCACCTGAGATTCTTCACATGCCCCCTTAACATGGCTGGCTTGTTTGTGATGGGACTGTTGCAACCTGTGAAGGCAGAGCTGTCCTCTGATGCCAGGCAAGGGGCAGCCAAGTGCTGCCAGAGCTTGATAGTTCATCCATGGTCACCTTTAACAGAGAGAAAGAGGAATGGATGGCAGCTTGAGAAGAAGGAACACAGCTGCTTAACAAGCAGCAGCCCTTAGCAATGGCAGAGCAATGTAAATCAACTTTCAGTGCCTTTTTCAGCAGCGTTAATTGCAGGCTTGAGCTGGGTTAAAGGTGGAGACTTTTGCCTCACTCCCTTAGATGCAGCATAGATCTTCCCCTTTGCAAAAGTGAAAATCTTCCTGATAAGATCAGGAAAACTCAGTTTTCCTCAGTTCTTCAGCCAGTGTAGAGTGCAGTGACCTGGGGATACAAGGGATAGGAGCTGTCAGAGCTTTTCTTGCAGCTTTGATCAGACTTCTGTAATTGCTCTGGATGTGTAACTTGTTTCTCTAGCCTTCTGTTACTGGAGACAGGCAACATTCTGTCCCTGGAGCATAGCAATAAGAGCTATTTACAGTTACTTTTATTAAAATGGCAATATTTGTCATTTTTACTCCTTCCCATGCTTCACGTCATGATTTCTCAACTTCCTGACCAGTGCTGGTGGCTTTCATTCCCTGGTAAGTTTCTGATCAAAGCTTGGAAGGTATCTCAGGATGCTTCCTCCTTCTGAGAAGAACACTGGTTTGCTCCTGAAAGCAAAGGTGCAGCAGGTAAAAAAAGGGCCAGTGCCCTGTTGTAATCATGCTGTTGGCTCCCTTTGTGAGTAGAGGGCTTAGTTTCCGTGCAGTTCACCACAGCAGTGACCCCAGAGTCATACAAATCTTCCAACCACTGTAGAGATAAACACAAATGAATGTAATACCCAAGACTTGCCACTCTCAGCTCTTCAGAGAGGCTTCAGTTCTCTGCCAGGCAGGGAGTTATGGATGTGTTCTTTAGGATAAAGAGACAGGGGAGAATGGCAGGACAAAAAGCCCTTCATATTTTCAGCTCTTTTATGTAAATTGCAGATGGTAGAGGTGACTGACTTCTCAGTGAAGTCTGTTTAGCATTTTGCTGTAATATCTGCTGTCATGGGCTGGCATGCTGGTGGGATTATGCTCAGGAAAAGTTTGGAGGTGCCATCAATTTTATGAGACTATAGGGCAGCATTACATGAGCATTCCTTTTGGTAGGAAATGGAACATTAGGTAGTAAAAGCTCTGCTTAAGTACCTGTAATAAGTATTGAACAGCCAAGGAAAACTCATTAGGGGAAATGTCTTCTTTGCAATGCTGAAAAAAACCCAACCACCCTCAAACCTACACACTATTCATTGAAGCTGCATTGGCAACTTGTTTACCAAATAGGAACTGAAGAAATTTTTGTCATCAGTCATCCTGAAAAAATGAAACATGTTGTGCAGAAAACAGACAGTGACTTCCACAAATGGATCCCTGGGTTATTGTTTCTGGTTTAAGTTGTCTTATGCTTTATCCAGTGTATTTGAGGAAGGGTTTCCAAGAGTCTCTTCCAGTTCACAGAGGGAAACCTCTTCTTGTACTACTAACTTTTTCAGGTTGATACCATCTTGAACTATATTTATTTTGCTTTCCCATACAGCTTTGGACCCTTTTTGAAGATTTTGTGTTTCTAACTTATAATGGAGCCAGCTGGCAAGCATTGAAAGGAAAAAAAAGATTATTTTCTTGAGGAAACTCTAACAGCTATATATCTGATAATTGATCTGATGTATGTCTAATTGCTGAGAGAATTTAATGTTTAAATTTTTTTTTCTTAATGATATTTAGACCCTTTGCAGATGTTGGTGGGTGGTTCTTGAAATGTGCAAGTTCATGAGCTCTATTATCTGATAAGATGAAAGAAGCAACAGAGATTACAGCACAGTGTTAAATAAAAGGTCAGATGCACTTAGAGTTCAGTTTGTGGGATGGTGGAATTCAAGCTGCGCTTCAGACCTGGAAAGAGAAAGGGTCCTACTGCCAGAAAGGCAGAGATAAGTAATTGTAGGAAACGTACTTCATAGTTGTATGAACTGTGTCGTTCCAAACAAGAAATCAACAGGGCTGCAAAGAGGAGATTTAAGTGTCTGGTAAGTGAGGAAAAATATTTTCCCACTACTTCGCTGTTCTTGCACTGAAGACAGAAGTAAGGGGCTGTTGCTGTGCCTCCGGAGTGCAGATAAACTAGTCCTTAGGTCATGAAATTGTTTGTTTCCATGATAATGTCAAAAGAAATATGTCAGAAATTCAATGAGTTTGGTTCATGACTCCAGTATACACATAGCATGGCTGTTGTCACTGCAGATAGTGATTGCTGAATTACCTGTGATTGCTTTTAGAAAACTGAATCTGAGGGAGTCCTATTTCTTGTTGTCCCTGGCCTTTGTAGACTCTGCACCTGCCCAGCAAAGGTTGATGGAGTCTAACTCCTCATGGAAAGCCCTGCCTAGTTGTGTTTTGTTTAATTGACCAACAGGGACTCCAGCTGTAAAGTACTTAGCTGCTCTTTAATTGAGATATCACAATTATTATATAAGTCAGTTTCTGTAATACGAATAAAAAGAACTCTCTTTTTGTGATAATAAAAAAATAATGAGGCCTAAAGTTACTCTGATATTTAAGCTGTCACTCAGGTTGACGCGGTAGTCCGCTTCACTGCAGTGTGTGTTAAGCATGTGCTGAAGAATTTCAGTTTCTGAGTTTAAATTCCTCATACTAAGTGTGGCATTGCTGGCTTGTATTTGGACTGCATGGGTATATTGTATTTGTGATGTACAATACAGTTCTGAAGTAAAATATCACAACACTATTGACTATGGAACATTAAATATTTCAAATAATTTGCTCCTGAAGCAAATGCAAGTATATCCAGCACAATGTAAAAGCTCAGCTTAATTGATCTATTATTTCTATTTGTTGCTAGAAAGATAGGAAGAAAAAACCCCAAGCCATCAACATCAATGTTAAAGAATGTTGGAAATCTTTTATAGCTGTATTATATCAAAAAGCACCATTAGCTGCACACAATAAAATAACAGACTATCAAAACAGCACCAAACTCCAACATACAATGCCTTTTATAAAAATACTGTATAACTGAAATTACAGTGTAAGGTAAAACTATTTCTATTAGAAAAAAATACAAATGAATGTACTGCTGGCTACTGATAAGCAAAGGCAGTGCTGTGCAGATTCTTGCAGAATTTTCCAAAACCAAAATTAGCGATGGCCCTGCAGTCCTGGTGCGACTGGTGGCTGGGGGGATCCACATATTCACTGGTTTTAAGACAAGGTTAGGGCAGTCATCACGGCTGAGTTGGATGTGGCTGATTCCTCCCTGCAGCCTTGGGATGGTTCAGGTGACCTCTTGAAGTTGCTTCCTGTCACATACTGCATCATTTTTGTACTGCTGAACGTGACACTTGCGGAAAGGTGGGGTAAGGCAGTAGAATGAGCTTTATCCCTCAAAACCACTTGTTACCATGTGGAAGTTCAGTACTTTTACAAAAACCTGGTGTGACAGCTGGCCACATTCAGCCTCTACTCTGCTGCCTGTGAATTTGTGAATTGGCATTAGTTAAGTTTTCTACTTTATTGTTGATGTCTGTTCTTTTGACTACAGCATCTCCTCAGTCTCCCTCTGCCTTTTCCTGTCTCCCTCTTGTTTCCTGCCTGATGAATAGAGCCTCTATTTTGTGGAGCAGGCCTTGATTTTGTTATTTGTCTGTGCAGTTTCCAGCCTTGGATCTTCAGAGGAGTCTGTTTAATATTATATTACAATCAGTGGCAGTGCAGAGAATACATGGTTTAGGGTTTTTTGTTAATAGGACGTAGAGAAGAATGGACAGTGTGGACCAGTGGCTTTGAATTAACATGGAACCCAGTGTGATGCAGAAGTTTACTTTGGTTTGAGACTAGTTTGGTTTGGTTTTGAAAAAGGAATGCAGTACTTTGATGAGCTGAGCTAACAGTCACTGGAGCTCATGAGTGTCTCAGCATTCACTGAATCCAGGAATCCACAGGAGTAGTGTTGATGATAATCATGCCTTTCTGTCTTGGGAAGCTTGAACCAGCTGCAGCCTGTGTTGGTGAAAAGAAGGGAAGCCCTCTCTGGGCTGTCACTGGATCCTTGGTGGCCCTTTCCCTTTCTTTCGCCAGGGCTTAGTTCAGGACAGCTGGGGTTGACTTGGAAGAGTCAGTTATGACCTGGGAGCGCTTGTGCTTGATGAGGGCAAAATACGTGGGGATTCAAAAGTGACCAAGTCAACAACATTAGAGCTGTGACAGAATTCAGACTGCCAAGTGCAAGTTCATAGAATCATAGAATCAGCTGGGTTGGAAGGGACCTCTGAGATCATCAAGTCCAACCCTCGATCCACTACCGCTGCGGTTACTAGGCCATGGCACTAAGTGCCACATCCAGTCTCTTTTTAAAAATCTCCAGGGACAGAGAATCCACTACTTCCCTGGGCAGCCCATTCCAGTGTCTGATCACCCTCTCTGTAAAGAAATTCTTTCTAATATCTAACCTAAACCTCCCCTGGCACAACTTGAGACCATGCCTTCTTGTCTTGCTGATAGTTGCCTGGGAAAAGAGACCAACCCCCACCTGGCTACAACCTCCTTTCAGGTAGTTGTAGAGAGTGATGAGGTCTCATCTGAGCCTCTGCTTCTCCAGGCTGAACAACCCCAGCTCCCTCAGCCTCTTCTCATAGGACTTGTGCTTGATCCCTTCACCAGCCTAGTTGCCCCCCTCTGGACCTGCTCCAGGACCTCAATATCCTTCCTTCATCTTCGAAGTTACCTTCAGTTTCAGTTTAGAAAATGTTTGTCTTCAGATGTACTTTATTTTTTCCAGTACAAGTAAATTTTATGCTAGAAAAGCTTCCTCAGGAACAATGCAAGACATTTTGGAGTCTGTTTTCTTTTGGCAAATCTCAAAGCCTAACAGAAAATATGGAGACTGGAAAACTGCCTTTGCATTAAACCCTTTTGAAAGACTGCAAATACATTGTTTGACATATAACAGAAGATTATAGAATTAGTTAGTATATTGTACCTGATAGTATATGATGCCCGTGTATTTTAGACTGTGAGATGGTAGCTCTACAGTGAAACAAAATAAATTTATGACAGTTTATTTCTCTTCTTTCTTGTCTTCAGAAAATCAACTGTTAAAACAGTTGACTGGTTTCTTATGTGTACAGTGAGATGACCAGAACCCTTTATCGTATATGACATTGACAGTAAATAAATGGGGGTACAGTTAAATCAGTAACAACGTAAGACTGGAATATTTTTTAGTGTAGTTTTTGGGGCTATCTGAACATGCTGTACAAGGGCTTGTGTTACAGGGCTGTGACTTTAAAAGCCCCATCACCTTTTTGCTGAGAGACTTGAGCTAAAAGAATTGGTGCAACAGCATATGCTACTATATCACACAATAAATATATTATGTATTGCATCCATTTAACATACTCTACTGTTTAAAATTTTATGAGTGTTTTCTGAACAGCATTTTGGTCTATTGGTTTATTGCAGCCTTTTCCAAAACGCTGTTGCTACAAGCCTTCTGTGTTTCCAGATCTTCAAAGTGTGCATGCAATTATCTTAAGTATAATATTAAGAGTTGGGGTTTTTTTTGCCACAAACTCAACAGCCCAGAAGTCAGCAAAGAGTTTTAAATACATCTGAGAAATCATTGCTTGTATGCTGATGTGTTCTGTGAATAGAAAAAGGCATTTACAAAGTTGTTTGCAGTATTTAGAGACACAATGGAAATAAATTAAAGGCTTAGATTGAAGTTGTCTTTGAGGAGTTGGCTGCAGTAATTGTTTGACGCTGCATTGGAACATGGCTTTTTAGCCAAATGGGTACCTCTTAACATCTGAGAATAGCCAGTGGTAATTAAAATGCTAATACGTGTGTCATGGTTTAGTGAAGTTGAATAAATACTTCTTCGACTTGTGAACTTCCATATTGAGGGAGAGAACAGAACTGGGTAGAATGAAGCACTGTGAAATACCTAAACATCTCCATGGTACATAATTTTCCTAATTAATTGTTGAGTGTAAGTCTCATACTATTTTAAATGGACTGTGGTCAATATTACAATTTTGTTTATAAGAAGTGATAGCTGAATGGCCATATTTCTGTGAAGATACAGCTTTATGTTATATTTTGATAACCATCCACTGTTTGAGTGCTGGTAAGAAATACACTGTTATTATGTGTAGGTTTAATATTTCTTAAATGTAAATAGTCTGTCTTCATCCTTTTTATCTTTCTTGATACAGAGGAGTACATGTAAGGGATTCATGAGCCTTGCAGATGTGAAGTCTTCATAGAAGAACCAGACCTGGCAGATCAAATTATTATTGTTATGCTCCTGATCTCACAGCAGTATCACTAAGCTGATTACTGCTGGGCTCTAGGTTATGTAACACTGCAGTGCTGTGCTCCACATAAATACCTGGTTCTCTTCTTCCTTGTCAGTTCCTCACACTCCTATCCCTTTTCTTTGGAGGAAGTCCACATGCACTGGATGTATCCTCATCAAGAACCTGAAAAATAGAATAAGCCACTGGGGCGTGGAGATGCCGTGGTTTTTGTCTTGGAGTCTGAGAGATCGATTACATTTGTTGCCATCTAACTTGGCTTTGTCATCCAGCAAATGTGATAAACTCAATGCTGAGCCCATCTTCTGTGTTAGGCTGCTACTTTCCCTGGTACTCAGCCAGCCTTGCCCTGCAGAGCTTCTGAATCACTCTTGTCCTCCCTGTGGTTCCACCAAAGTCAGGGCTATTGCATCTGGAGGCATTTTTCTCCTGGCAAAACAAGGAGTTGGAGGAGCTGTCAGCTCCGGCTACTCTGGGCTTTGGAAAAAACGCAGTCTAGTCAGTGACTACACAGTGACTTAAAAATGTGAGATTCCTCATAGGTACCATTATAGCTACTATATTTCTAACCCCAGACAAGCTGAATCTTGTAAAACCTTCATGCATCTACTGGGTCTGCTACCATGGGGCAACAAAAATCTCTGGCAGAGTTTGGGCAAAAATGCTAATTCTCTTAGGCCAGGATATAACTGACCTAATTGTACAGTGCTTGCTCTGTTTTTCTTTCTCAACTGTGATGCTCTCCTGGGAAAACATTCACTGGAATATGTTGTATTTGTTTTGGAACATGAGGTTTTCTTGGAATAATTCACTTGATTGCTATTGGACTGTTTATTTCCTGAAAAGAGGAAGGGAATCACCCATGTCAACCTTTAATTTCCTTGTTTCCAGTTCTAACCATATACATGTCCCATAAATCTCAAGGGTCCTTCCCCAAGTTGTACAGGGCATGTTATAAGAAAAACTTATGAAAATTTTTTCATTGGACAAACAACAAGTAACTAAAATTACTATTTTCCCAAAGAAAAAAATATTTTTAAGACTTCAACTCATTATATTTCTGATAATGAATCACAAAGAAATAGAATCTACATTTTCATGTTTGAAATACTTAATCATAAAAAATATTTTATAGCATCAAATAGTTTTATTGAGGAAAAAAGCATTTAACATTTTCAGTTGAAACCTTATAAATTTTGGTTCATGGTCATTTTTGACTGTTTTCTTCAGTGTCATTGTTTCTTTCCAAGTGAACATCCTATTTCCGGATCTCCATAGGTCTGACTCCAGTTTCCACAATGTGAAAAATATATTTCTTGCAAGGAAAAATAGCTAGTGGAAGACAACCTCTGAAACAAGGATCTGATGATCAGCCAGGACTCCAGCCTTCTCCTGCTCATAGAAATGGGTATCTAACTGCTCACTTCACTGCTCTTCTTAATTGACTCTAAATGGCTCAGAACAAACTTAAAAGGCAGCAGTGCCACTGTGAGGATTAGAGCTTCTCACAAACAAATCCAGGGGAACTCCACTCACCCTGCCTTGTTTAAAAGCATTAAAAGAGGCTGAGATTTTCCTCTGTAAGAGCAGACTTAACATCTTGAACTCCGTTCTGAGGAGGTGATGGGAGCTGAGTCCTCCAAAGGAGGAAGCAGTTTACCCATAGAATATAATTCATTGAAAACTGAAAAAAACCCCAGTACTTCACTTGAGATATACAAAAGATAAGATATAAATAGTATTTTTTTAATTACTTCCTGTAAATTAGCTGGAGAAAAACCTGGAAAAGGTGTTATAAAAATAGAAATGATTGGATTTGGGTAATCGTCTTTAAGGATGAAAACTTTGTATGCGGTGAGCAACTTACCATTGCAAGAAAATGCTTTTTGTTTCATTTCAGCGTTACCATATGCAGTCTCAGTGGAATTTGTAGTCTAATGATGAATTGTTTTCACTTTCATGTGTCGGTGAGGTGTTGAAGAAAATTGGTATGTATGAAAGAAATGCAAATTCCACATGGACAGGTATGAAAAAGGACATTGCTTTTAGGAGTATGAGTCAATCTGACATCTGCTGGTGTCATGCCATTCACTGTGGAATACTGAACATTTTTGCATAAGGAGAGGATTTATATGTGTAAGGACAGCTGTTTACATGAGGATGTTGTTTGTCAGAAAAATCTACTAATCATGGTTTCCTTACTAGCACTGCACTTGAGAAGTGTGTGCAAGGTGAATTACCTACCTGACTTGCAAACACTGAATAATTTAGTGTGAGCCAGAAAGTCAAATAAATCTTCCCCAATACTTTCTACCTGCCTACAAAATAGAAAACAGTGAGAAAGGGACTGCTTTGGTGACTTCATACTTGCAGATCTGCCACTGAAATGATCTGTCTGTTCATCTGAAATAATGTCTGGTCTTTTACAGTATTTAATAAATTAAATATTTAACTACAGGTTTCAAAACGTGTTTCAAATATGGATTATGTGTATTTCACAAGTGCTGGAAATGAAGGGAGGAAGAGGATTTTAAATTTTCCAAAAGGTCATACGGCAAAGCAGAGCAAAAGTGGAAGTAGATCTGAGATGCCCAATTTACCGTCTGGATGAAAACAAAAAAAGAGATTGGATTATAGCCATTTGTAGTCTTTATAACACCTGGGCAATAAGAAAACTGAGATGAGAACAGTGGGGAAAAAATAAAACCCCAGAGATTAGCACAGATCCTCTGAAGCCCAGAAGACTTAGACAAAGGACAGTAACCTTAAACTGTAATTACTGTTGTCGTTTAGTGTTTCCTCATGCATGATCTGGAGGCTCAGGGGAAATTACTGTGCTAGAGGCTATCTAAGCATAAAATAATAGCAGAATTGTATGGAGTCATTTCCCCCTGGGTATAATCCAGTACTAGTGGTCCTGCCTTTGCTCCTGTCCTTGCTTCCCCATGGCTCATTCCAGCTTTCCCCAGGTGCTTCTTCATCCTGGGTAACAGCAGCAGCAGATGGAGAAAACTTCTCTGGCGTTAATAGAGATTTGAGGGAGAGGACTTTGTGCTCAGGAGACTGTAACCTAAGTAACATTTTTTATTTTACTGTTTCATTCTTTGCTGTCCAGTGAACAACTCACTTTTTGTATAAACTTTGCACAAGTTATTTGACTGAACATGTTTCAGTTTATGTATCTAAAGTACACAGATGCAGTGTTTCTCAGAAGGTAAAATCCAACAGCCTCTTGCCTTTGTATTTTCAGATGAAAAGAAGCAGGAGGTTGAGGAACTGTGTGTCTTTGTACTTCCTTAGACCAACTTTTTAGACTATACTACTGACCCCAAACTTGTGTTGATCAGCTGGGGAGGGTACATCTCTTATTTGTCAGAGAGGTATATCAGTGATTTCTTAGCAATTAGGGTTGTGTAGGTGTTGCAGGTTTTTATTTTAATATTTGCTCATGGAAACTGGAGCTCTCCTGGGTGTCTGACATTTAGCTCCTTGCAGTTCTCCTGCCCCAGCTGCCAGGAGCATCAAGTAGAACACCAGGACAAGGCATCTTAGCTCGGATCCCAAACTGCAGCAACGCCTCCAGGCCAGGGTTTTGATATCTTTGAGTGCATTACACTCAGGTGGAGATGGGAATAAAATGATAAACAGTTTTTATCCCTTTTGTGAGGTGATTTCAAACCTGTTTTGCCTGATTGAAACAGCAACTACCTACTCAGCCTGACTAGAGGAGCTAGTGATCTTAATGAAAAACATGATGAATAATTTGCTTGAAATTTGTGTGGTTTTTTTGTCAAGTCCTGGGCTAAATTGAGAGGGGACATATGAAGGGGGAATAGGAGAGAACTTTATTCAGCTCTGCCTTTGTTTTTTCTTGTGAAGATTAACAACAGGAAAAGTGGTTTTTTTTTCTTTTCAACCCTACTTTCTATAAGGACCTCAAATAAGTTTTTCTGAACAACACAGTACATTTCAAGGACTCTGTTTTCATAACAGATCTCAAGAAAGACAAAATAAACATCTACTTTCTTCATCATTGACCAAACCATGACCTCAGTTACACACTCATGTAAGGTATGAGGAGCTTATGCTTTCATCCTCTGCACTAGGAGGCCTCTAGGTCATGTCCATGTGCCCTTGCTGCTTGAAGTGCCTGAATGTACCAATTTTCAAAGCTCTGCATGCTGCTCTGTCTTCGTAGGATGCACCTCTTCTGGGGCATCCCTGATTACTCCTTCCCCCTCAATATCTTAGTGTCTTTTCCTTACCTAGTAGGTTGTATATTCTGATTTGCTTACTTCTTCAGAAACAGGTGTTCTCCTCTGAAGCAAAGAATAATAATTTGTCCTCACAAGTTCAGCAAGTTTGAACTGGAATTCAACTGGAGGGAGGCTTTTAGCAGTGTTTTTCCTCACAGGGATGGTAGTAAACACAAGAGACAGACGTTTCTCCAATTTGCAGCAGTGAAAATCTGAAGTAATTTTGCTGAAATGAATACAGTAAGTCTGTATTTACCCTTGATCCAGAGGAGGTAGAACCTAGGTCTTTGCATTTCTGGAAAATTGAATATCAGCCAAGAAGCTTAATACCAAACATACACTGTTGTTCCACTGTGGTGGTTCACCTGATTTTTTTCTCCGTGGTGTTCCTGAGTTAACCATTTCTGCTTCTTCCATTCTTACTGTTTGTTCTTCTGACACCATTCACACTTTTTTTTGTTGCAGGGATAGCTGGTGTTAGGATAGGGAATATGATTACATTTTAAAAAAGTTCTTTCTAAGCTAGAGCAGTTCCCTGATTTCATTTGCAATTCAGTCCAGAGTGGCGTGTGGTGATATGAAACAAGAGGGAATAACTTAAATTGGGTTGAACCTTCCTAGCAGAAAAGTAAGGAATGATGAGATGCCCTACACAGTAAAGAGTCTTGCCCGAGACATGCAAGACTATCCCAATCTAGGCATCTGTTTGTACTGCCATAAAATCAATCCTTCTGCTGTAGTAGATTTTCCTAAATCTCCTGTTATTTACTCTGGGAAGTTCTGGTAATCTCAAGGCACTTCTTCAGAGCTTGCTGTAACACAGGTTAACTCTGGCTTTTTGGAAATATGAAGAGCCCCTAAATGTGCACGCAGCAGGCACTGTTAGAGTCAACCAGAGATTCATCACTTCTCATACCAAAGAAATACAATTTCATGAGGAAAGCTCTTCTGTTACATTTTTGCTCTGTGGAAAGTGTAACATGAATTGGGTCTCAAAGTTTGGACACAAAGAGTGATTTTCATGTAATTTGTGCATAATTTTTGATTGCCTGCTGTGAGAATCCTGAGCAAATTATTTCCTTCCATGATTTGCTAAACATTTGTCTCAATGGAAATAAACTAGAAAGGGAAAGAAGTGTATGATGAGGATAGCCGTTTATAGGAATCTATGGAAATCTTCAGTGACAGACTAAACCCTAAATATGCTTTTGCTTTTCTCGGTCCCTTTGGGTACAGGCTCCTTTCAATGAGTGTGAATAGAGAGGTCCCTATTAATATTAATACAAGTTATGTATGTGCACTGCGAGCAAAATATACCCCAAAGTCTAATTATTTTGTGCTAATAACTGAACTGAAAAGATACTTTCTCATTCCTGGCCAAAAAAAGCAGCAATAGTTCAAAGAATTTGCAACAGGATGATCATTTTATAACTGCATTTAAACCAGCCTGAGCTCTGAGCTAGTGGGAACTAGGGAAAATTCTGGTACCAAAATCCCTGCCTAGTGCACATGTAGCTGCAATTAATAATGAGTTTTGTAGTCTTCAGGGCCCACTTTACATTGCTTTAGGCAGTGGATAAATAGAGGGGCTTGTGACAAATCTGAAACACTCAGATGACTTGTTCCCTTGAAATCAAGGCAGAAGTCCCTTAGTTTCTAAGACTTTTGAAAAGAATTTTAATTGTGCAGACATGCTTTGCAGAGAGGCTTGGCTAGCAACCAGTGGGACAGGCTGCTGGAGAACATGGGCAGGGATGTAAAAAGCCTCTCTACTAATAGAGGTGCAGAGAAAACCGATAGAGAATACTTAGACCACACTTCCATGCCTTAGAATCACAGAATGGTTTGTGTTGGAAGGGACCTCAAAGATCATCTAGTTCCAACCCCCACTAGGCCAGGTTGCTCAAGGTCCCATCCAGCCTGACCTTGAACACTTCCAGGGATGGGGGATGCCATGTTTCTGTGTTGTCACAGAGAACAGTGTCATTTAGGATAAACTGAGCATGTTAGTACTTGTCTCAGTTTCACAGGTTTTTCCTTCTCTGTGTGCTCTGTTTTGCTGGGACCAGCTCTGTGCATCTCTCCCTGCATTGTTGATTCCACCACTGCTCTGTGTTAAGTCTCCTGCCTACAGTCTCATACCAGATGTGATTCCTTTGCCAAATCGCTCATGACCTGGTGCCCCTGTTGTCAAGAAAAGAGCTGCAGGCTTTGACTGGGGGAATGTGTGTTCAGTATGCTACCCAAGCCAAGCACTGGGAAGCTCAGGAGTTCAGGGGCAGAAGGATGCTTTTCTGCCACATGATAACAGCCAGATTCTGGGATGAGGTGGGGAAAGTGTCATGATGTGGATATCTCTGCCCTGGCTGTGCTCTCTGCCATGATGCTGGGCACCAGCGAGCTCTGCAACTGCACTTTGCAGGCTCCAAGGCTGGAATTGGAAGATAACATTTGAAGATTAAAATTAAGGATTCTGATGTATAGCATTGTCTTGACAAGGATCAAGCTCAGTCCTTTGAAAGTATCAAATTAAAAAGTGATTTGGACAAAGGCCAAAATAATAGGACATCAACTATTTCTTTCCTTTTTACAAACCAATCTCTTATTCCCCCTTTTTAATACAGAAATTGTTCTCTAGAAATGACTCTGTTTTGATGCTTCCTGTATGGCAGATGGCTTGTCCCTGGCAGTTCTGCTCTGGTAACCCAGTGCTGTACAGCAGTGACACATAACCCTCTGCTGATTTTATTAACATATTTTGTGATGGGGATCCATAAACATCTGAATCAAAGAACTGAAAAAGCATAATTGCAACCTGCACAGCCTGGTCAATATAAATCATCAGTTGCTTCCAACTGGGCTGAGAAAGGCAACCATGGGAGCAAGCTCCAGTGTCTTTTCTGTTCAGTGTATTTATGGTAATAGAATAAAGAAGTAGCTGTGCTATAAACAGCTACTCTGCTGTTGGGTGCATGAGCAAGTACGTGAATGTGAGCAGCAGCATAATTTTAGTTTTCCCTCTGTCGTAAGATTGGCTTCTGTTTTGTGTCTGGCTTCTAGTTATGAAATTTTCTGAGAGAAGACATTGTACAGCCCATGTAATTCCCACTAGACAGCACTTTAGGAAGGTCAGTGGCTCACAATTCTGTATCTCATCTCTGCTGTGATAACAACAGAGCTCTGCAGGTGTTAAAAATGGACAAGAAAGGCTCGCTAATATATCACTACCAGTCATGTGAACATTGAACTTTTAAGTATTACAGGTGTGAAATATTAGAATAAGCTTAGATTCTTTTGGCAGTTGTTGCTATATCACTCCAGGCAGGCAGCTTTGTAAAAGCAGGCTTTGCTTTTTATTAAAGCTAAATGAACCTTCTGCAGATGTCATTACCACCTGGCTGGGAGGTGTTGACAGCAGTGAGCAGTAATCCATGCTAGGAACCTATCAGCGTGGTGCAGTGGGGGTCTGAGTCAGAGACTGCAGGAGCTGCTGGAGGAAGAGTATGTGGCTGTTTGTGGTGTCCTCCTCTCCTTGTGCAGAGGTGCTCCCTTCCACATTGGCCAAAGCAGATATCTTTCTGGGAGGTGTTCTCCCCAGTTTCAAACTGCACCATCTGCTTGCAGAGCAGAAGAAACAGGGAAAGGAAAAATTGTATTGAGCAATGACAGTGCAGAAAAGGTTACAAAAGAGAAGATTTGTGTTCTGTAGGGCACTCACAGCGTTGCAGCCAGGAAAAAGAGATCAAAAGGCACTTAAGACTTTCCTGAAACCTGTTTAGAGAAAGCCTAGATTCTGCCTCGTGAAGCCAACATTTTCTTCACTGTCACCCCATGACTCCAGGTTTTGAGGACCCACAACCAGTTTTAAATAACTCTTTTAATTCAGAATTTCTTAAATTAATTTATATTAGATTGATTTTCAGCTTGGTTCATGCACTGCATGTAGGACAGCAGCACAGACATTAGTCTGAGTGCCTTCCTTCCTAGACCTATGATAAAATTTTTATTCTGAGAAACTGTTCTTTAGCTGAGATTCTGGCAACAATTTTGTGTGAAAATGTTTCACCACCACTGGATCCACTGGTGTCCATCTGCTCAGAAGGAGTAGAGGTAGCTGAAATAAACTTTTATTCTAAGTCCCACAGCATGAGGAGAGTCCCAAACAGCTCCTGCCATGGTTACCATGACTGAAAGCTGTCTTTAGGCTTGGGGGGCAGCTCCATAAATATGTTTGGTTTCTTGACTCAGAAGGTATTTAGAAAAAGAGAACAAGTAGAGAGCAAAATAAATTACATGAAGGACATGGCAGCTCTTCAATGCGTGTGACATTATGGCATATTTACTGTAACACAGGAAGGGGATAATCCATGCCAGTAATTCCATGAGTGAAAATGCATGTTATATTTTTCCAAGCAGACGTTTCAAGGTGAGTGATGAGCTATTAGGTGACATTTGAGTGGGAAGGAGGCTGTGGGGAATGAAATGGAAGTATGATGAGTTACAGCACAGGACAGAAGACAGTTTTTAAGTGCAGAATCACTTTGGAGACCAGGGAGTCTATTTTCAGCACATGCTGCAGACTTAGTTTAAAGTCTCATCCTCTGCTGACTCAGTTTCCTAAATGATGATGCAGACCTACATAGGTGTTTTGTGAAGCACTTCCAGTGTGTCCATACAGAGTACACTTAATGTCTGTAGAGCAAATTGGCATCTTGGGAAAGGAAATATATGAAGTTAGAGGTAAAGCTGCTACAAATGATGCTTTATGACTTCAAATGTGTTTGGGCATTAGCACAAATATTCACACATTTACAAGAAGTCTCTTCCATGTCAGAGCGAGTCAAGGTACACTTCAATAAAAAGTTTAGTTGTCAGTTGAGTCTTCCCTTAGAAACCAAACTGTGCAGATTTTTCTCCAAGTGATATTTTCCCATGGTCCTCACTTATCTGGAGACTAGCTTTGTGAAATAAATTAGCTTAAAATCAACAGTTAGAGGAATCTTTAGCCTGTGAGCACTCCTGTTCTCTTGGGATGTATCAAATATTCATCGCTTGTGTGGAAGCAGCAACTGTACTAATGGAATCTTTTAAAAGGAGGTTTTATAAAGAATGGACTGTGTAGTACATATCTCCTTGTAGGACCAGTGAGCTGTTGTGAAGTAGGAGGGAAGTCCTTTGCTGGCCAGCTGCCCAGGGGTATAAAAAACAGTCACAAATGTTAGAGAGAATAATCAAATTTGAAGATTCAGCATCATGTGAGCACCTTTCTTCTTTGTACTGCACAGATATAGCCAAAAGGTTTGCAGTCTTAAAGATGAGCTGGGCCTGATTTTCATTTAAACTAAAACCCTTCTATACCACAGAGAGGCTGTGAATGTAACTTAGACCTACTTTGGTTGTCACCTCAAAGGTTGATGATGGCCTTTGTTATAAGAGAAAATCGCTTCATGAGAAGACTTTTACTATTGAGAAAGAAGAGGGCAAGGGTTTTTTTCCAACCATGGTGATTTAGGAAAGGCCTGAAGCATGTGGCAGAGGGATGTAAGAGAAGGGAAAACTGACTTGCAGAAACTAATTTTGCAGCTAAGAAGGGAGGATCTGCAGTTGATAATGCCCTACATGCATGAGGCCAAATTTTCTGTCACCAGGCATGCTGTTGTTATATCCACAATGAGGGGTGGTTATTCTGATTGATTTGGAGAGGCTGATCATTTCTGTGACCCATGTGACTGGTGAGACAGCAAAGTGCAAAATTTACCCACAGGCTGCTGATATAGTGTCCCTGTGGTTTGCAGTCTCCCCAGATCTACTGGAGAGATGTGGTTATAGCCCGTTTCCAGGGAATTTAGTTCTTACAGAGATCGTTGATTTTGTAACTAACTGTTCTTTTTTTCTGCTGTCTTGCAATAAGATGTTGTCTCTTCTGTCATTATATAAAATAAGAAGCAGGTTTTCATTCCTTTGGAAGTATCTTAAGATTTCAGAAATGCTCCTCCTCTCATGTTGGTTCATCTAAGCAGTGAAAAAAATTGGAAACAGAGTTCCTAGAATAGCCAGCACCTGTGATAGTGTAGATCCTGATATGTCCTTCATGCCAAACTGAGGAGAGAACAGAAGCGTGAAGCTTGTTCTTGAGACAGTGCACTGCATATCAAGATATCCATGGCTTTTTCTCCGTTTCAATCTTTCCCCTTAATAAATTCTATCCTAAAGCAAAAAAATGTTGTCAAAGAGGGCATGATCCTGTGAAAATTTCTGGTTTTATCCAACTGGCATTTTTTCCACTGCAGCCCATCCATGCTCTGCATTCATTTTACGTTGCAGTCTGAACAACTCACATTTCGAAGTAGAAACTAGAGGAGCTATTGATTGCTTAGCTGAGCAGGTTGAATATGATCTGCAGCCTCCTCTTACACATTGATTCCTTGTCTCTTTACTCACTGCTTCCTGAATGTCACTGAACTGTGAGAGGCCTGCTAGATGGACAAAAATATTGATTTCTTTCCCCCTTCTTTTATTTGTTGAAAGTTCCTTATTTACCAAGCACTGAACTAATATGAGGAAAACAAAAGGTCACAAAATAAGGCAGAAGCAAGTCAGTTCTTTCATATTCTTTTAAAAACATATGAACTTGGTTGAATCTGGAGTCCTTTAAGTTGTGTTTCCATCAAGAAAGTTTAATGCTTGAGTGGAACCTTTGAGCTTAAACTGTTCAGCTTCATATTTTACTATTGTCTGATTGATGATGAACTTCTGGGGCTGTTTCCTTAGTGGCCATACCTCTGGTCTTATGATTTTCCATGAATTTTTGCAGAGAAGTTAATGAGCAGTCCCAACTATGCTAGGATTTCATGTGGAATGCAATCAGTTAGACTTTATGATGCATTATTTGTCCCTGTTCTGTTCACCTGGAAGTGTGATATTTTGCAATACCAAGTCCAGAGAGACGGAGAAATAGTTCAAAGAACACAAGGTAGGGTCAAGTAAAAATGAGAAGACATGCCAAGAGGGATGAATGGAGACAGCATAAGTGTCCAGAGACTTTAGGATCTGCTGCTGGTCTGTGTAAGCTTAGAAGTGTTTGGGCAGGCAAATGGGGCTGGTTAGAGAAAGTGAAAAATTAGAAGTGGTCCAGAACATCCAAGTGTAATAAGCAAAAAACCCCAGCAGGTCCTTGATAACCAGTGACTCTGTTGCAACTAGTAACAAAACAAAAAAGTAACAGCAAGGTAGAGGGATGGCTAAAAACAATGATAAAGGGATCTATTTTAAGGGGACATTACTTTTCCCAGAAACCAAAGCAATTCTCATACAGTCTCTGCTTGTCATTATGAAAATAGCCATTTAAAAGCATATAAACCAAGAGTTATGCAAGTATTTTATGGAAAGAGATTTTTAAATTGAAAAAAAGAATTTCTTCCTCTGCGCTTTGATTAGAAGTGGTGGGGAAGGTTGTGTTGATAAACTTTGAAGTTTCTAAGGACTTGTGCTTTAACAGCTGCTACATCTCTGCTGTAGTGGCTCTAACTGCACCTGCCGAGGAGTGGCAAGATATCCTCGGGCAAGAGTCCCTGTGCGGAACACTCCCCAGGGATTAATGGATACAGTAGAAGAGGCACTTGAAAGCTCTTATGAATAATCCTCCAGAAACATCTACCTTGAGCAAATCTTTGCTAGGTATGGAGAGATCCATGAGAGCCTTTGAAAGTCATTAGCTTGCTTAAGAGGAGCAGTTGTCATTTGATTAGTAAGTATTGGATGGTCAGTGACACTCACAGGGCCCCTGACATCCGTGCTCATTCTTTCTAGGCCATGAAACAGGCTCAGAAAGATTGAAATCAAGTAGATGGATCCAGCCATGTCACAACAAAAGGCATCAATTTTCTGTGTTGCATTGGCTGGATGGAGTTGAGCAGCTTTACCACCTCAGGTTATAGAAGTGAGCTGTCTCCTTTGCCATTTCAAAGTGCTTCAGTTTTGCTTGGTTTATCTGACTTTAGTTACAGTTCAAGTAGATCTGTACTTTCTTTTTGCTAGTGAGGAGCTTCAGTGTTATTCCTTTCATTTTATGGTGCAGAGTCACACAAAACTCAGTTACTTTGTGGCTTTAACAAAAATGTAGAATGTGAGATAGGTGCTACTCTCTGACATTGTATTTCCCTAATATGTACCTCTGTTTTGAGGATGGAGTGGATAGTAAAATTAAATGCCTTTTTGTTTACTTAGGAAGAAATCAGAGATGAAAAAGACACACTCATTAACTCTTTATGAGGTTTAGGAGCCAGGGGGATGTCATTTTTGGATAATACCCCAAAAAGCTGTTCTATGCACCTGCTATCCCATTCTCATTACTTTTTAAAGAGTTGGCTGTGCATATGACTGGCTCACTTAAACTTCTTTGCCTCTCTCTTTTGTTGCCACCATGTTTCTTTGGATATCAGAAATTAATGATACCAAAAGTCACGACAGGTTTCTGCTACCTGAAGGTGGTTTCTTTGATGATGTCTTTGTGCATCTGGACACACTGTTTCAAACCACCTTCAAGGGATGTTGGTCTTCAGTTCAATTTTTGGGGCCTAAGTCTAACCACCAGCCTGACTTCTTAAAAAATACAGGCTATGAGTTTCTAACTTCTTACTTCACTTTCAGGAACAGACCTGTGTTGATCCTGAGGCTTTAGAGAATAAAGAACTGTGACTTCCTTTGTTTGATCAACTCATGGCTATATGTTTGGGGTTTTTTTTTTTAAGAAGACAAACATGCCTACTAGATGTCAACAGTTGGGACTGCCTTCTTCCTCTGGAATTTGGCCCAAATTCTCTTGTTCTGAAGTTCTTGATTTCTGAGGTTGGAGTTGTGTGCACTGTTCCACTTTTGTTCTTTTGTACACCCACTGGTATAATTTAGTAAATCTGTCATTTATGCTCAGTATAACAGAGTCATTTAACTGCAGGAGCTCACCGGTACAATTAACCCTGTTCCATCAAAATGAGGAGCTGATTATCTTGGCATTCATGGGAGCAGGGAGCACAGTTACAGTGCTGCGGTTTCTGGCCCTCCCAGAGCAGTATTGCAGTCAATTGATTATTTTGCTAATTTGTTCTGCATCGGTATCCTGTGGTTTATTATCCTCCGAGTGACTTCATGCACCATGCATAAGTACAAGTATATTAAAAATCAATACTTGAACCTTTTTTTTCTTGTAAAGGTCTTATCATCCATGGGCTACCTTCTTCGATACATGACCTTCAGTCTACTTACAACACAACTAGTAACTTTTTCATGATTTAGTCCTATGCTAATAAAGTAGATGCTCAGATTCTGATCTCTACTTCATCCTCTATCCTAATGAAAAAGGAATAATTAATTAACAATGAAATAAACAAAAGGCTGTTACTGTAGATAAATAAGCCTAATTTTGAGATGGTAAAATTCATGGTATTTTAGTAAGAAAATCTTGTTGCTTCACTAGGCTGTAATAAGTATCATGCTTCACAGGCCTGAATCATTTAGAGACTATTATCAGAAGCCTGAGTCTTATGAATGCTGTTTTTCCTGCTCCAGTTAGAGAAACAAGTGTTTAAAAGATGTCATGAGGTTGTATGGTGCATGGGATTGAGGGCTGGATTACAGGTCTGAACTCCATACAAATAGGTGGGAT
Source organism: Corapipo altera (assembly GCF_003945725.1). Classification (NCBI taxonomy): domain Eukaryota; kingdom Metazoa; phylum Chordata; class Aves; order Passeriformes; family Pipridae; genus Corapipo; species Corapipo altera. The sequence goes on from NW_020884911.1 coordinate 7,558,212, forward strand.
TATGACTGTTACAAGAAGTGAATCTTTTCCAATACTTTTCTAGTGTTGGACATGCAGAGGTGTTGTCTCTTGTATGTGTTGCTGAAGCATTTTACCTCCAATGTGGTACTTAATACATTTTGGTTACTGATGTTATGGGGAGGCCTACGTTTCTTTAAGAAGAAAAACAAGAAATAGAAGCAGAATCAGATGCATCCCTCTCCTGATCTAGACTAGATATGAAAGGATGAGTTCCCAGCTCTGGAAAAAATACTGCTTTTCTAATATAGATACCCAACTGGTGAGAAGACTGGGATTTTACTGAGTCAGCTGTCTGCAGCAGTAAATGAGCAGTTTTCCGCTCAGATCATTGGATTTGCATTATCATTTTCCAAGCTTGTTCTTTGGGGATTTTTTTTTCTGGCATATATGGATGTTACATGCTCTTGGGATTATTGCTTTCTGTACATGTCTTCATGAGGAGAAAGGTAAGTTCTTACCTCGTACTGGCCAAGATCTTCCTACAAGGCAACTGAATGAGGCAATTTGATGTGAGAAGCTACCAGGACCTTACCCAAACCTTTCAATTTATTTCATGACAAAAATGCTTAATTTTTTCTGGATTTGATTGTATAATTTGGATTTGATTTGTCATTTGCAAATGTGATGAAAACCCCCTTGTTTCTATAGTGGAAAAAGAGGGCCCATAATTTCTGAGACTGTTATATCTGTGGATGGTAACATCCTGTATGCCCTTTCTCTGACTGAAAGGTTCAGAAAACAACCTGCTGAGTTGTTTCAGTTCAGAGAAGGTTATACCTCTTTGAGGGATATATTTCCTTGTCTGAGGAACTTATAGTATAATGTAATATAATAGAAAAGTAAATTATATTTTATTGTGAAGATGGAACAAATCAGACAAGTGAGATGATCCTGAAAAGGGAAACCAGCGCATGCTATTTCTGCAAATTGCTCCCCCTCTTTCCTCCAGGTTGTCTTAAAGACAAGCCAGGGTTCTGCAACACTGCTTTTTAGTTAGTAGAAATCCTTTTGTACTAAACCCTAATTCAGTGCCTTAATGCAGCAGGTCCTGCAGAGCCAGCGAGCTCGTGTGGGAGCACGAATACATGAAATCTTTTTCCCTGGCATCCCTCTGAGTGAAGGTTGGCTTCTGTTCCTAGTTGTCTTCTGTGGTGACAGCTCGGGGTTTGCAGTGGCAAGCAGGGAGGCAGGGGTGGGAAGGGAGGGAGGGAGGCATAATGACAGGTGATTGCTCTGTTGTCTCCATGGCATCACTGAGCCTTATCTTAGAGGTATCAAGCACTGTGGTTATACCTTTCTTCGCTCTGTACAGCTACCTGGTGCCACTAAGTACACAAAGTGTGGCTCCTGCTTCGTCACTTAGTCACTCTTCCCAACTTATTTTATGTTAGGTTTTTTCTTTACTTTCAATCTGCTACACTTTTAATGAACTTTTATATGTGAACACACATACAAAAGAAAGCACTTACCAATTCAATATTTCACCATTTGCTATCTTTAGTTAAGAAGTTAAAATTCATACAAGTAGATTGTTAGAAACGTTTGACTTTTCAGGGCACACTGTGCCCCTTCCTGCTCTCTATGAATTGGTATTAGGTTTTTGGGGTTATAATGAAGCAATACAGTGCTGAGGAAAATAGCTTTCAGCCCCCATCAGTTAGATCCCAGTTTAATCTCTGCCTTAGACACCTCACTGAACACTGTCTTTTGAGGCTCCTGCTTTAATTAATGGAGACAGAAAGACACATCCAAGAAGGACTCAACTGACCTAAGATCTGATTTAGCCTTTGGATGAATTTCTCCTCTGTTGATTTTGACTGACACTGTATATATGAGTTGCTGTGGCACAGTGGTGTAACTCCTGGATACGCATTTTTAATCTGAAATGCCAAAGCCACAAAGGTCGAAAAGGTTCTCCGAGTTATTAAATTTATTTAATAACCATGCATTCTTTTCAAGAACATGCCTAAGGAAACGTTAGGGGACTTACTGCCTTCTTACTGCACCTCAAGGTGTACTCAGTTTATGGTTTTAAGCACTCCTCTTTGATCAAGAAGGCTAAATTTTTTTGCTTTTTGTTTTTTAAATTAAATGCTGGGACTCTTCATGCTACCTTGTTTTCAGATGTTAGGCTGAAGAGTACAAAATGAGTATGCCAAACTTGACAGCACTTTTGCAAGGTCTGTATGTCAGTACATGTTACAACTCCAATTACAACCATTCAGTAGTCTCCTCTAGAAATGCTCTTTTGCATGGGTACAGGTAAGGTGAGTATGGCATTTGAAGCTCCTGTCTCCAAAGATATTTGTGTGTCTGACTTCTTTTGTTTTCTACAGTGCTTGCTTAAATGTTTTGTGGATTTGCTGTGCATAAAGCAAATGACTTCTAAAAAAACTATGGCTACTTGTGTTTCATAATCTGTATTTTTGTATCTTACAAAAGAGCCAGTTTGATCAGTTTAGTGGCTTTTTTGCCATGTAGTTTTTCTTGCCAATGTATTTATTTATCACTTTTATATTGCAAGGATAATCTCTGAAAGAAGATCACTTTCAAGGCACACTTTTGAGAGCCTCAGGAGTATGATGAAAGTGCACACCACCAGATTTTTTTCTCCTAGCAAACCTCTTTGGCAGGAAAGGCTATCTAATTCTTTGATAATGCCCTGGAGAAAAATTTTTAAAAAGTAAAAATGCAGTTGAGACCTGCATCCTCATTTTACCAAATGTCTGCAGCTTGGAACTGTGGTATATTTGGAATTAGTTAAATAATTTTAGCTTCTATTTCGGTGGCAATGAAAAATAAAGGTATGGCAAGAAAATTGATGATGATAATGATGCCTGGATAGGGGCTTGCTCTTACACTGATTGTTTGGTGTCTAAAACACCAAACGCATGCTCATGTTGTAGCTTTCCTTCAGATAAGACACTCTGAGTGTCCCTTTCCCTCATAGCTGGCAGTAGTCCTGGAGTTCTCTACCTCTTTGTGAATTTTGACTGAAATCAATTGCCAGTTTAGAAGTTGCAAAGGAATGACACAGACACAAATAGTGTGATTTCATAACCCTTATCTCTCATGGAAGAAAGATTAAAAAAGCTTCATGATCAAGAATGTTGAGCTAAAGATGTAAAAATTAACTCTTCCAGGTGAGGAAAGCTGTGCAACAGGAGGGCTTCTGCAGAAGGAAGAGAGGATATAGAGATATCAATGACATTGACATCAACATGAACGACCCTTTATTTACAAAGCAATGGTATCTGGTAAGTTTTGAAAGTGATCATACCTAAATAATTGTCATTCAAGCCATTCTGTGCTGCTGCAATGTTTTACAAGAGTTCTTTCCACCTACACCACGAGAACTTGGGAATGGATCCAAGCCTCTGTTGTGTTGTTTTTAATGGTACCTGTTTTATACTGGGAAGACCCAGCATGTTTCAAGAGCTAAATTTCATTTCAGTCAATGGAAAGGTCCTTAGAGAATTGTATTGATGTCCTGTGGGCATTCCTGGTGTGCTGATGTGATCCGTAAAACTGCATATGAATCATATCTTTGATCTGATGCCAGGTAAAAATATTGTTATAGACTTAGAACAAAAAGTTCTGGTATCTTGGCTAGCAAAAGTTTAGGGTTTTATTTTCTTATGGAAATTTGAATATTAATTGATTTTCTTCTGTCAGACTCAGAAGAGCTGAAAAATGATGAATTTTGGCTTAAGCTAATGTCAAAAGAAATTAATATTTTTCTAAATTGTTTCATTTTTAATGTGTCATATTTTATATGAAGAAGTCTTTAGTCTTAAAGGATAAATCATATTTTTATGTGAAAGTAAAGAAATTTCTATGAGTATTAAAATGATTTTTCTATTTAAAAAGTTGATAAAGTAATTCTGGTCAGTTTTAACGTTGCAATCTATTTTTGATACTTAAAAAATGCAGTACTGCCTCGTTAACTTTAGAAGGGTCTTTTTGCTTAAGAGCAATATTTCTTATTCTCTTTCCTCTTAATCCATTTCTTATGTTTTATGAATCCATCCAGTATGGCTGTGGGTTATTTTCATATGGCAAGAGTTTTCAGATGAATAGGGGCACATTAGCATGGAGGGGATTTCATCCTTGATGAGTTGGTAAAATAAAGTGTGCATTTTTTTTTTGGTACTTCATCAAAATATTGCAGTGATAAAAAATAACAAAAATTTAGGAAGCTAGGTAGTAGATCCTTGCTTTCAAGAGAAAACGATTTCCTGCTCGTAAGTAAGTTCTCTGTAAAATCCATTGGTGTAACTTTTTTCTGGATTGACCCACTGGCTTGACATGCTTAAGCAGAAAAGTCTTTTTTGGAGTCCAAAAGATTCAGTGTTTAACCAAATCTTATAAACCACAAAAAATTGAATTTACCCAGTATTGTTTTTTTTAGGGTTTTTTACAGTTGCATTGTTGCAGTAGATATGATTATGTACAGATGTGCACCCCAAAACAAATGGGATATATTTTCCATACCAAAGGTACATACAAAGACATAAATAAAAATTCCGTTGCTGTGGGAATATGTCAGTCAAGTAAAAAAAGCTATTTTTCTTTTTCACTGATGTTATTAGATTAACACTGGTCAAGCAGATGGGACTCCTGGACTTGACCTTAATGTAGCTGAAGCATGGGAGCTGGGATACACAGGGAAGGGAGTAACCATAGGAATTATGGATGATGGTAAGTGAAGACTGAGTGCTAATTTAATATTTTTAAGTAGCTTTTTTTCATGTAGTCAAAGTCAAAAAACTATTAAAAAGTAATAATAGATTGCTTATAGTGGTGAGACTATTAGCCTCCATAAAGACTTTGAGATCTTCAGGGAAAATATGATATACAAAGACTTCACTAGGGATACCGAGGCATGGATATCCAAATATTAAAAGTAGTTTGCAATTATCACTCAGATATCTTCCAGGGCAAACTATAATGACCCTTGAGCCAAAGTAAAAACTCCCCTTAACTTCTGTAGGCACTGACTAGGGGATGTAATTGCTCTGCAAAAAATACTTAAGAAAGTGTTTTCTGGGTTACATTATTCTCAAAGTCATACTTGACAGCTGAAATAATTAAACACTTTCATGCTGAATGTCAGTGAAGATCTGCATACTAAATATATTACTAATTTGAGGCTAAGTTCAGGAAAGATGAACATAAAAGTTACAGTTGAAGTTATAGTTGTTCTACTTATGGGTTCCTTGCTGAAGTACAGGAATTCTGTGCAATCTCTCAACACTTTTCTTTGGAATAAATTTTGAATGTTTTCCTTTTATGAAGAATGAATTATATTAAAAATAAATAACTAAAATATTTGAATCCACATATGTTTTCTAGGGTCAACTGAGATCTGTCCTCATTTACTTCTGTTCCTCGTTTGCTTACTCCTAAGACGCGGTTTTTGTGGAAATAAGAAAGTAAACTGGATACTAGGAAGAAATTCTTTATTGTGTGGGTGGTGAGATACTGGAACAGGTTGCCCAGGGAGGTTGTGGGTGCCCCAACCCTGGAAGTGTTCAAGGCCAGGTTGGATAAGGCCTTGAGCAACCTGGTCTGTATATTGATGAAAGATCAATCTCATGGGAGAGATGATCTCTAATGTGTCACAATTTCATTGATCCCAGAGAGGCAGGACTTGGCTTTCAGATTATGATTGTGATGGGAATGATGGCAAACTATTCAAGCTTCAGGTCAAATTAAGCTGAATGCCCATCAGATACAGCTTTTAGAGAAAGCTTTGCCTTATAATTTGTTTCCAGTAACTCCAGAAAAGAGGGCCTGAATAACAGGATTCTTCACTGTTGCCCATTTACCATTTGGATCAGTAAGGTACAAGGGTCTCTTCATAGAAATCTAGTGCTAAGGACGCTACAAAGTTGGAGATAATCTTCTCATCAGGATAACCATGATGATATGGCATTCTCATTGCAAATAAAATAGAGCTTATAATGGTGTTGTGGTTGGAGAGACACGACAGAGTAATAATGAAAATGTAATATGGGATTGCTGACCATTTCTTTGTATGTTTTAACTGGATATGTAATAGCTCAGGTTATCCCATTTGAATGTAGATCTGCTGCTTCTGTTACACCTTCCACTAGGATTTGTACATTTGCCATTAGAATGAGTATATTCCACAGTAGTGCCCTGTTACAGTCTTTGCCATGATCATTTTCCTATGGTTGCAAGGGAATCTTGTCCTGTGATCATTTGAAAATTTTTTTTGAAAGTTGTAACCTTTGGTTTCTGTTCTGTCATTGTCTTATTGCAGGAATTGATTATCTGCATCCAGATCTCGCATCAAATTACGTAAGTAAATGCTGACCTTTTCTGTAAAATGTGGATTTTCTTATTATTATAGTCCTTCTGCTACAAGATTTTAAATAGTGAGTAGACCAGCAGTGTACAGTTGAACTTCTGATCTTACAATGATGAATTTCCTATTGAAAGAAGCAGACTGAAAATGGGACTGCCTATGCAAGGAATGGCAAGGTGACAAGGCTCTTTGTGAGGAATGACAGTGCTGCATCACATTGCATAAGCTACAGCTTGCAATATTGGATTTGGGACAGAATGGGTAACCTGTGAATTGGCTCTAAATCCTACTATTAAGATGAAGAATGCTGCTGTCACTTGGAGGGCCATGGAGCTGTGGGCTGTGGCAAGGATTTTAAAAGCCTACAGGAACAGTTTAATTCCTTACTAACAGGTGTTTTGGTCCGGTGCTTCAAAACACATGCAGGGCAGATTGTGTGTTCTCAGCAGATACTGTGCCAGTTGATTGTTCCTCAGGCCTCAGGTTTCATACCTTTGGACTAGTGATTTTCATATTTCTTAAATCTTCCAGGCTCTCTCCAACCCCCTGTTGACGCTGGCACTCCTATCTCCAGGTGCCTACAAGGGCTCCCAGCACCCATGGGGCTGCTCTGGCACTGTGCTTGTGCCAATTCCTTGGGCCATGGGCAACAAGAGGCTCCTTGCCAGGGGAGTTGGAGTGTCTCTGCTTTAGGTCTTACTTTTCTCCTACAGTCAGTGTCTTCCTGAGGGAAGCCCAGGCTGCTTCAGCTGAGCAATGCAGTTTAGTTTGCAATTGCAACTAAATGAAAAAAAGAACAAAGACTGCTGGAGATTTTGATACAAATATGAGCCATTCAGATAGAACAGCTCCAAAATGAGAAAAGCAGTTATTTTTACATACTTGCAGATTGGAAACTAATAATACACGGAATGAAAACCTATTTGTTGTTGCAAGTAGCAAAGCACTTTTGGTAGATAATAAACGGCTATAGAAGGTGTTTGTGTTGCACAAGGAATCCGGAAAACAGCTGACCACAGAGTGCTGATTAGCCAGTTTCACTCCTTATGAACTGGCTTAATAACTTGATGACAGCTAATTAAACCCTATGCCCCAACTGCAAAATTCTCTCCCAAGAGAAATAATTCAGTAGGATGTTCCCAGAAGGATGTTCCCATAAAGTGATAGAAATAAAGAAGATTGTAAAAGATAGCCTTTTTCTTTGCAAGAATTGTACTCTCTATATGTTCTAGAATGTGATGTGGGCACAGCACATGCTCTACACTCACTTTTCAGCAGCAGGCATAGACAGAGAATGTGGAAATATTATTTTTCCAAAAATCGTATTTCAAATAAACAAGCAAAAAGTCTGTACAACGTATGTAATGTAACAGTTCTGTTGTTAACAGTGAATTTAGGATTATGCCCAGAAACCAAGAATAGATTTCCCTGTAATACAGTGTTTTCTCTTTAAATTCCAAAAATATTTTCTGTTTGATGGATTCAATTTGTCAGGCTTGGCAGAAATGTATTGTTTTTAGGGTGACATCTGTTCTGGAAATGAATGGAAAATGACATAGAGAATGACTGTGCACAGACATGATGATAGAAATCATGAAAAAATGGAGCTGGAGAGAAATCTGAGAATTGAGAAAAGAGATACTGGGGTGAAAATTGAAGAAGAAAAGCTGTCTGGGCATGGGAACAGCAAACTTTTAATGGCAGTCATGAAAGACTTGTGAAGAGACTGACCTTGAGATGAGAATCTGAAAAGGTTTGTGTAGGATTGACTTTGTCCAAGCAAGGAGAGGTTCTGTAGTGGAGCAGTGATCAGGCTGTGGAGGGATACAAGAAGATTGTCTGGCCAATACAAGTTGCAGAATTAGGCAACAAGGATAAGACAGTCATTAAAGGAGCAGCAGAAAACCCACATGAGAGATCACAGTCTTAAAGGAGATAACACCCCAATGCTTTTAAGACAGAAATACAAAAATACGAGCTGTCACATGAAATCTCTGGTTCCAGGCTGTCACAGCACTGTGTCTGAGAGGTGGCTGAAAGTTGACTCCTTCTCCTGCTGCTAAAACCTTCCAGCCCCTCCCTCACCCAAGCACAGCACAGCAGTTGTGGGGTTTGGCTCACCTGTGCTTTGCCTCTCGCCAAGAGGCTACACAGGCCCCCTTGAATCCCAGGAGATCCTGCTCTGGCAGCATCTGCTGTCTCTCAGAGGCCACAGGGCCCTTTTTTCCCAGTAGGCAGTAATTTGGGCATGAACTGAAGACAAGGACTTAAATTCAGCTGAAGGAAGCATCAGTTTAGATGTAAAAATGGAATGAAACGAGTCTCTTAAGGAACGAACTGTTAACTCGCTTCGGGCTGGCACAATTGCAATCACTTTTGTATGACTCCTGTACCACGTGTTTGCTGTTTCACAACATCTGCACTTTGGGGCAGCCTTCTCTGAAGTTATATTGTTTATTTTTTAGGAAATTAAAAGCTTGTAACTTACATCTCAAGTGTGTAAGTGCCCGCGTACCCTGGCAATGTCTGTACATCTTGCTTGGAAAATTGGGAGTAATTAGAGAGTCTCTCAAAAGTGGTGGTTTTGGCAGTTGAGCATTTTCAAGTATAAAAACTTGGCATTGGTTAGTCAGTTTAATTTGGCTTTTACAATTTTGACTTTCGGGGTTTCTTCCATGAATAGTTTAATGGGGGTTACCACTTAAATGAAATGGAGTGTCAGGGAAGGAAAAGGTCTTTCTGAAGAAAAAAACAATTTGTATTTTTTCCTAAAACTGCTGAACTTCGACCTATCATATGGAGTGCACTTCTATCCATATTTTTCTTTGCAGTTTTTCAGCTTTACTGCTTGAATCATCCATTTCTGGTTTTAATGCACTTTATATACATGGAAAGGAGTGTGCCTGCTCACAGTCAGGATGCACTGCTCTTCCAGCACCGCCTCCCAGCTTGCTGCTGTGTATCTACTTGCTTTTCTGGGATACGGGGGCTATGGCAAAGCTGGAATTTTCCATTCTGCGCTGTGAATGCAGAGAGACTCATTGTCAAACAATCTATATTTTCTTCCAAGCCTCAGAAACCCTACAGAGGTTCAACCTTCAAGAAATTATTTTTTTCCCCATAAAGAGAGTCCTTCATTATGAACTGTTAATTAGAAAGCTGGAGCCTAACGTACTCTATGGTTTTCTTTCAACTCAGAATGTACATATAAAGCCAGCAATTTTCAGGACTGACTTCTCCAAGATACAGCATCTGAGTGAGAAAGAAAGTGAAGTTACAAGGGCTGCATATGAGATATGTCTAATAAAAGAAGAAAACAGCAGCCGTGGGGGATGGACATTACAAATTTCAGTACATTGTTTTAAAGAAAAACCTAAGAGAGCAAATGGAGATTTTTTCATGTTTACAGAAACATAAGCTGAGCTCTCTCTCATATCAGTTTGTATTGTGGTATTTTATACTTAGCCACTGTCTGCTGGTGAAGGTCAGTGTAGCAGCATTATCCCACTTAGAGCAGCAGGGAGCTGATCATCTCCTGTAAGTGGGTTTGTCCCTGATTAGCAGTAGTGAGGAAAATCAGGATCCCACCAAGAGACTCGGGCCAGGAGTAGAAAATTGCTGGTTCGGTGTCTGAACTCTGCCTGAAGCTGAAAGCCTGTTTCAAAAAACCTAGGGAGGGAAAGAGAACAAACACTGTAGGAAAACCAGAAGCAACCGTGTGAGTAGGTAACGTGTTCACAAAGTATCAGTAAATGTAGGATGAGAATCATGCAGCAATTTTTAGTAATAGATAGTAGTAATTGAAGAAAGAAGATTTTGAAATCTATGAAATCACACAGATGTAACATGGACAAACTGGTGCGCAGTCATCTGAGCAGCTCTTCATTGCTGGCCTTACCCAAACTTCCTGTCTTTTCTTCTCTGTACCATGGATCATTATGGTGCAACCTTATCTTCCAAGGTTGTTGCCAACTGTCATTCAAGCCGTACATGGGAAAGGCCCTATGAGGGAAGACTTTTTGGATTTATCCCAGGGTTAATTGATGTTTTCTGTAATCTACCATTTCTTGTTCAGATGTGAACAGCAGATGGTCTTACCTGTCTTTTGTTGACATCTCCAAACACTCCATACACTTTGTTGAGTCTCTCTCACAACTTTTGGTAACTTGTCACCAGCTAATATGATAACAGCTCCCCCTAGCTTGCTGAGAGGCAAGTGGGAGCATATTTTTGGAATAATTATCACATAAGCAGTGAAGCAGGGAAATGTTCTACTTCTGTTATGAGCTGCATTTGCCATTGTTTGCTACAGGAACAAAAACATCGTTGAATAATCTTTTCAGGCACAAAAGAAATAAGAAATAGTACAGGCAATAAATTATATGCTGCAATATGTGCAGCAAAACATAGTGACAGCGTAAAGGATCTTCTTTCTTTTAGAAAATATGTTTTTCCTTCATTAGCATGAATTTCTGAGTATGCTTTGGACTCCCTGCAAACCACCAAAAGGACCAGCAAACTGTTCATTGTCTGATCACAGTGATTCACCAGAACAAACCATCAACATCTCTACTAAAATCACTGGGACCTAGTTGTGGGGTTTTGTGAGTTGACAGAGTCCACTGACATCTATTGAACCGTGTGCTGCTTTGACCCTGATGATCACCCCAAAATCCCAGCTGATCTAATTGCCTGAGTCAAACAGAGTTCACGTGTAAATGGTGGGGAGAAAAATGTTACCCTTCCAAACCTAATATTTGTTGGAAACACTCTGAAGACCTTGAAAAGCTCCCAGTGTCTCTGCACAGTCATTAATGTCAACCCAGGGGATCCACAGGGATCGCAAAGCCAAACCATAGCAGTCAGGGAATGATTCCACTTGTCTTCATGAGACCCAATTCCTACAGTACGATTTTCAAAAGACCCTGAGACAGACTACCCTTTCCTACTGCATTTCAAAAGCTTATTGAGCACATGCACTAGACACTAAATTTCAATAAACCCTTACTGCTAATAAATCAAATGTATTTATTTTATGGGCAAACTCTGTGTGCTGCCCATCATTGCTAGTGCCTAGTTTTAACTGTAATGTTGAAATAGCACTTATTATAAAAAAATAAAGAACAGAATAAACTTGTTTCAGGTTTTTCAGCACATCACTAATTAGATTTTGGGTTGGTTGGTTTAATTTGTGTTTTTTGGTGTTGCTTTGGAGTTGGTTTTTTGCTAACAGGTCTTCTAAAATAAAAACACTTTATAACAAAAATTATCAACCAAAACCTGGGATAAATTCATAATATGTCCTGCTAGCACTAAAAATGCAGTAAGAACACTGATGGATGGATGCTGTTGCAAGCAGATTGTGGCAGAAATTTCATGAAGAAATTGCTGAGACAGAATGAAGGAGAGATGATTTGTGTCACAGAGCTGTGTTTGCAGCTGAAAACTGGATTTCTCTCGCTGAAAGATATTATGCAATGGCTCTGCTAGAGCCCATTTTGAGAGATCTGGACTCTGAATGCTTGACGAGTTCTGGGGCTTGGTGCTTACCACGATCCATGCTGGAGCTGGCTCGGCTCCACTGATGTGAGCCTCTCCAGAAGGATCCACTGATTTACAGTGGCTGTAAAATATCCTCAAAACACAGCTCCTTTGGATTAAGAAGATACTAACACATTGTAAGTGTATTTGCCTGAGATTATTTTCAGAGCACTGAATGCTGGCAAAAAGTTTCCAGCTTTATTGTATATTAGAACAACCTGAAATGGATAATTGTCAAGTTAAATGCACTCTTGATGTGTAAGCAACATGAGATGGTTCCAAAGACACTCCTTTTGCAAACTAACAACCACTCATTGTCCACAGCATTTATTTTTCTCTATAATCAATGTATGTAATTAAACAGCTGCACACTGAGGAAGTGCAAGGTGGCTAATTGCTTTAATCATTAAGCACTGGTATTAATTTTCACTTAAGGCATCATCTGTGGAAAGTAAATTAAGATTGTAAATGAGAAATGCACAGGGATGGAAGAGAGCAGTGGATATTTCTACATCAGTTCTGCCTAGTGCTTTTGCAATTGGCTTGTACCTCTCTCCGGGGTCTCTCCAAGTAAGTATTTTGGAAATATTTTCTTCTTTTATTTAGGCAAGAAAAGCAGAGGAAAGATGTTGGTCTTCACTGCCGTGGAGGGAACTGGCGTTGCTTCGATTGTTTTTCTTTTTTTTTTTCTAATTGTCTGCCTTTCTGCAGACCAATTAGCTTTTGGAACTGGCCAGAAATCTTCCATTAGAACAGCATTTTTGCTAGTAAAGATGAGTGGTTAAAAAACTGAAGTGTCCACTGGAAAATTGAAGTGAAATATTTTTGGTTTGGATCAGTTCAACCTAATTTTAAATGTTTGACTTTTAGAACATGCTGAAATAAAACAGCAGCAACAAAATCCCACTCTGATGCATGGTCCACTTGGGAGAACAAGGTCAGACACACAATCCCCTGGAGGCAATGCACACCATGGAATTTTAAAACCAAGTTCAACAAATTGAAGGAAAGAGCTTTTATTTCCCCAAAGTGAAAATAACACATTTTGGGTTGAAAATGCTAAAAAAAATGGGAAGATTTTTCCATTTGAAAACTTTTATTTTCTGTTTTTCTAAGAATAGTTATTTTAACTTCTCATAGTATGTGGAAATCTATGAATGTCCATCAGTATGCAAATGGAACTTAATTAAAATTCATGCTGTAGTTACATTTTGGCTACCGAGATATCAACAGGGAAGTCTAAATTGGTGCATGTGGGGAATCGTAGTCCCTCACAAAGCTTCATCAAAATCTGATGGGTGTTAGAGAGAGATTTTTGAGCCCAGTGATGATTTGGGCAAGGAGAGTTGCAAACCCACTGTTAACTAGTGGGCATGCAACTGGTTTTGCAAGGAGAGTTTTGGCCAAGCCCTCTGGATAAGCCAAATTTGCAAAGCGAAAGAAGAGAGTAGAGCAGGGATGCTCAAGGAGTCCCCTTTCTCCTGCGAAACCATAATGACCTAAATACAGTAGATAAAGATGCAGATGATCTGCAATACTTTAAACATCTATCTTTCACTGAACTTGTAAATTAATTAGGTTAATTTGAAATTAATATAATCTTTTCTGTCCTGGCACTTCATCTTGGCATGGTTGTTTGCTTTGCATTGTTTGATTTTAGTTGTAATTATTTTCTCCACATTATTACTTTACTTCTTGGTAGCTATGTAGGCAGTTAAGATATTTTTAAACACCTACCCTATTTCGGATTGCGCTGATTTAAATATAATTTTCTTCATTTCTGTTGCATTCCCAAGAGAAGCAATAAGCATAAGAAACATCTCTTACCAGGGAACAAAATGGCAGTGCACAATGTCTAATAAAATTTTGGCCACATTGAAGTCACTAGTAGTTTTTCTGTACAGTTCAGAGAAATCCAAAATTTGGCAGATCCTACAAATAACAGATTTGTAATATTTCTTCTGCTATGTATTCCTTTTTTTTTTTAATCATCACAGTAAGATGCATCAGCTTCAATAGAGCAAATAATGATACCAAGAGCTGTGGAAACATGACTGCCTGAGATAACATGTTTTGCTGTAGAACCGGAGCTTGTACACAATGAAATTTTGGCTACTTCCAGTACTTTGTAGCTTCTGTTTGGTGAAATTTAAATGGATATGGTAGCGCAGACCGCAGTCGCATGTCTCCTCTGTTTTCCTTACTTGTAAGCACTGATGTAGATTGGGGATTGCTGGAAATGTTTTGCAGGCAGGTTATGTTCTGAATTTTATTAAATGAGGTGAATCTCTCTTTGAATATGTACCAAGGAGAGCACAAAGACTGTGCTGTGTTCAGGGACTTCATAATTTCCATCGTGGCACATGTTTTTTAGAATTGCTTCTTATGAGAAACTAAATCACTTTAATTCAGTGACACTTAACTCGGTTGCAGAATTAGTCAACCATGATACCCTGTCTGACTGATGTAATTATGAACCTTTCTGTCAGTCAGCTAATGATACCTAGGATATTTCTTGAATTTACACATTGAGTAAATTATTGTAAAAACATTCACTGTAATCAAATATACTAATCTTTAGGAGAAGAATCTGGAATGATCATGTACTATTTAAAAGCATAAATACCTGCAGAATGTACTATCTGTGGATTTCCATGAGAACATTCTGAAGATCCCACCTTCTCTCCCTGTAATTTTGGATTTAGCTGTCCATTGTTTTGGTTGATTCCACATGGAATAAGCAATGCAAACTTTTTAATTAATGCAAAGGCATATAAATTGGTGCATTAAAATCTGAGAGCCCAACATGTCTTAACAGATATTATTCGCATAATTAATACTCTCCTAGCATGCTCACAAACCATGCTAATGAGGTCAGCATGCATCTGGAATAAAGCAGAATAGATCCTCAAGACCTTTTAACTCTGAGGCTTATAAATCAACCTGTGTTTGGTTTCTGTGACAGAAGAAATGTAGATAATAAGTTTGCATTATGTTTTTGAGTCTCTTCTCTGAAATTTTCACCTCGTTTTGATTCACCTACAATGTCACTTTTGTGTCCATTCATCTTCTTCCATATCTATCCAATTTAGGTGGAACACGAGCTGTGCAGTTATTAAGTTTCTTCTCTTGTTAGCTGAGAAACCTTTCACAAGAAGGAAAACATTCAACCACTTTTCTGTCTCGTCTGTTCTCACTTCTAGTTCCTATGCATCACCAGATTAGTTCTCCCTGTCCTCCCCTCTCCATAACCACTGCAAACCAGGTGTCTCTGTTGTAGCTAAACCCCCAAACCACCTAAGCCACGTTGATTTGCAAAGCCACAGTTTGTCAGTTCCATAACAAAGACTGATGTTACCTCTGAAGGTGGTCACCCTTAACAACCTGCCAGGTTTGTTTTATGAATGCCATTACAACCACGGGCCTAGCATTCCTGCCCTTTGCTATGAGCATTGCTGACAATTGATCAGTTTTAACGACTCTGTGATGCCAATGCCTGCTAACTACACACCACAGCAGAGTGTTGGCTCTCCCAGCCCAAGTGACTACTCTTTGCCCAGACCATGTCATGCTAAATGACTGGGCTTGAATGACTGCTGACTTTGTGTTGCAGGCTCTGAGCTATCGATTTTCTTACAATAATGGAAAAAAAATTCTCCCTTATCCCCAACGTGCCACTTAAGAGATCTTTATGCTGTGATCTGAATCTTGCTGTACTTGGTGGGAGAGCCCATGGCAGATATTGGTAGATGTTAGATTGGGCTCATTGACAGGAGCAGGAGTCTTTAGCTCCCCTTCTCTTCCCACTAATCGCTCCAAGAGGCTGTAAGTGCTGGCTGCCATCAAAACTCTGCAAAGACAACCTTTACTGCAGCTCAGCACCCAGCACATATTTGATGTACTGACAGACTTGTCAGCTATTTCTTATAGGGAAAATAACGGACCTGAACCTTATTTCTCTGCTGCCAGCTTTATAACTCTATTACTCTCTCAACTTCAGTAGATCACACCAATACATAATCAAAGTATCTGAAAGGGGGGGAAAAATCCATGTATTGGAAAGGGAATGCAGGCCAGGTTTTTAATAAAACAGAACACTAAAGCTGGGTGAAATTAGTGTTCACAGTATTTTTCCATGAAAGTCATTGCACAATTTGTATTTCCTACTATGGTAAAATAATCCAATGGCTCATAAATCTCTAGCGACTCATATGCCAGTTTCCCCTCCCACCCTCAATTAAAGAAATCAAGGAGTTCATTCCATAATCTGAAGCTTTAAAGCTTTAAGCTTACTCTTGCCTTGAAAATATTTTAACAGTTACTACTTGCTTAATTTATTTGTGTTTTACTAATTTTATTGTTTTAGCCAAATGACTCCCTGTAAACATATCTTCTGGTATTTTGTGGTTACAGCTTAGGGATTCTTCTGCATCGTCTCTGAAAATTAAGGAATGTTTGGCTGAGCAGAAGTAGATTTCAGCGTTCTGTAGGTTAACTTGCCTTCAGAGCTTTGGCTCTGAGTAATTAACAACTGGTGATGTGCTTCAGGTTTTCTCCACATCAACCTGAAAACTGTGGAGCAGGCTAAGAATGCCAAGAGGTGAATCATGAAGCTGTGTCTCTATTATAAACACAAGTTCATTTGGCTGCTTGCTTTTTAATAAAGTGTCATGCCCCCCTCAGTTTCTTACCTGTTTCCCTATGTCAGATAAAGATGCAGGGGAGAGGAAATGAAAGGTTTTTCAATAAGCTAGTTTTATTTGTAAAAATTGATTAGAAAAAAAATTCTCCACCTCTTAAAAATTTTGCCCAATCTAAATTTTCTCTGAGTCTTTGTGATTCCTTTTTATTTTTGGTCCTGTTTAACCATATACGCCTGAGCCAAGCATTAGCAAACAGCCACAGGGTTAGATGGCATTTAGCTGGATGCATTTGGACTCTCATTTTCTTCACTGGAAAAACATTCAACAATCCTGCTACCCAAGAATGGAATTATTAATTTCTTCTGTTCTTTGGAGCTGGAAAATGTTTGTGCGTAGTGTGCTATACAGCACTGCTGTACTACCCATCTGCTTTATCCCCATGTGAAATAAAAAGCGTGTTTAGCTACAGCCTTTCTTTTTGAAGATGCTTATATGCTGAAGAGTACCAACCAGCAGTGTAACTCGTGTTGGTTTTCTGAATTTGTCTGCAGGGGAAGTAGGAAGGAAATTAGTGGGGAAAAGGTAAAATAAGTGATTGTGTAACATTGTAGTGTGAAGTGATATTGTAGAAGGATCATCAGTTACTTGACAAAGAAATCTGTTTAATGTAGAAAAGAAAGCAATTCGAGATTATCTCAGTGAAACTATTTTTCTTCATAACTAACTGTAGCTTTAAATGCTACCTTAATGAAGATAAATGTTTATGTGAGACTCTATGTTTTTTCCAGCTGCCTTTTTTGTTTGTTTGTTTTTAAAATTAAGCAGCGAAAAACTTTCAGCCTTGCAAAATAAGTTAGATCAGAGATGGGACAGCCAACATGTCTTCCTATAAATTCAGAAGCTGGATTATTAAAATTCTTACTGCTTGTTATCTCAACTATTTTTACTGGTCTAAATAATAAGTAATCACCTCTTTGTTGTTTGCAGTCAGTTTATCATCTTTTGTCTGTAATTCTACTAGTTTTGGCCTAATCCCAGATGCTTGGTGAGTGTTGAAGAAATTGAAGGAAGAACTTTTTCAGTGATAACTACAAAATGAAATCACCATTGTGGTCTGCTCTGTACTTACTCGTTCTGTGGCCAAGCAGAGCCTCTAGTGAATACCTGAAACTGGAATACCAGAAGGGCTTATGGGCACTTCAGGTATTATTCTGGGCCCAGCACACTATTCCATCCATTTCAAGTGATGTTCTGATGTATTATTCAATGGCTGTTTTGAAAAGGAGAATAGCAGACAAATGTGCTACTCTCTTATTCATTATTCAAGATCTGGCTGGTGTTGTCTGGCTCAGTATTTTTACTTGTATGACGTACCTTTAAGAACTGTAATTTTTGTTTCTGGAGAGAGATGGCAAAACTCACTAACTGTGAATTTGCTCTTGAAGGTTAATATTTTCGAATACAACTTTGTATATATTCTCTGTGTTGACAAGGTCTTGAATACAGCTCTGAATTTGCTGAATAGTAATATAGGACATGTCCATTAGTTCATGTAGAGGCACAATTTACAAGATTGCAGGTTTGTTTTTTTTTCATTTCCATTTAAAACCCCCCACAAACCAAACCAAAATAGAACAGTGTGCTTCCCATGGCAGAGAGGAGAGGGCTTACTGTATGACAGGTGACTGAGCAGCAGTGCCTCTGTTTTTCATTAATGACCTTTAAGGCTTATAGCACCTCTCCTAGGCTAAATATCATGTTGACTCCTTTTTGGCCTTCTGGTGAGCATATTCCATTTTCTTAAGCTTGTGTGTACAAAACTGAATTTGATTTTTCCACCACATGACACTGGGAGTTATTTTAGTACAGTTTCTCCGAGATGTTCTATGTTGTAATTTGAGCCCAGGGGGTTTGCTTACTCTTTGGATCAGTAAAGAAATCAAACAAGCAAAAGGTATCTTCTGCCTGAGATCTCTAAGGATTTGTAGTTGCCTAAGAGGGTATGACCAGATGCCATCTCTGTTAAAAATGTTTCTCTTCTTTGAAAAGATACAAATCTCTGGGCTAAATTCACCAGTGCTTTAATGTCATGAGTAGAATCAGATTGTGACCAGTGGGATGTGTGTCTTTAATTGTGTCCTGGATTAATTAGCATGTGGGCATAGATATATTCCTCGAGTTACAGAGAAAAAGAGAAGTATATGTGAATTACACTACAGAGGCCTGTAAAGTCATATAAAAATTTATGGGCTTGCTGCATTATTCAAGGTATATAATTTTATTACACAGTTGAGCAACACATGGGACAACTGATTTACTGTTATAGTCATATTTTACATAATGAATGTTTTCCACAGAAGATTTTACTGCATATATTTTAAAAAGTACAGGGCAATTTTTGGAAAATTCTGGTCTGATTTTGTTTTTAAGGAAAGCAGAATTTTATACACAGGCAAAAGTTTAATCATTTGTGCCATGGTATACAAGCTGTTACTTAATAAATGATTGAAAGGGGTCTCATCATGTGATCCAATACTCTTCTGTTAACATTTTATTTGGCATAGAGGCTCGAAAGCAGAAATAGAGATATGCCTTAAAAAGCAATACCATTCCTCTCTGTAATAGCTTTTTTTATTATGTAATAGGTGTTTTTTGTAAGTAATTGTGTATATATGGTGACGGATAAACATCAGGTTCAAATCACTTTGCAACAATGAGCTGGTTTTAATTGGACACCAGGGATAGGACTCATCTTGTTCTGACACTGAGTCCTTGATGACTAAGCTAAGACTAGACGCCAGTCTGTGATTGGTGTCCAAGATTGGTGGCTTGAGTTCTCCCTGGAGGAAAAGATCTGGCAAGTACCTTAGATATTGAAAACCAAGTGAAAGACACTTCAAGTCCAAGAGAAGGAACTGCCAGTAGGTTAGTTTGGCATTAAAACTGGACACTGAATCACCTGAGTGGAAAAACAAAGTGTTTTCATTTTAGTGTGTTGTTGCAGATTCTCATCTGCACTGCTTTTGATTGCAACCTCCCAGGTTCCTACCCTGATTTATTCTCCATGTTAGTGATAAATTCTCTCTTGCTGCCTGCTGGGGACTCCGGCCTGTGGAGGAGAATGGCAGACCACAGATTTTAATAATTCACTTCCCAAAACACAAGATGAAATATTTTAGCTATCCACCGAAGCAGTTTCCTTTTTGGTGCAGTGTTGAAACTGATTTAATTTCTCACTTATGGTTAAAAAAAAAAAATAAAAAATTAACAAAGGCTGAGACTTATATATTTGTGGATTTGATCTTTAAATTAGGAACTTAAAGCAACCCATTTGTACTTGTCTCTGCTGTTTCATTACCCATTTCACTGCTTCCATAGAGTGGGCGGAATAATCCTCACTGTCTTTTCTGAAAGACCATAATGAAGATAAATTGTGCAGTCAGTAGTTGTTTTCTTTCCAAGATTTCTTCTTAATTTTGCCGTTTGTGGATGGTTTCTGCAACATTAGGTATCTTTTTCCTTTGAGTGCAGTAATCCAAAATGAAGTGAATGAGAGGATGTTGGAGATGCTGCACAACTTTGTTCATAGCCTGCCTGAAGCCACCTTTCCATAAGCTGGCATTGGGTTACATGGGATATAGAGCAGGGCTGCAATCTGTTGTAGGGTGTCTGAGTCATGCAGGCTGGAATCCCTTTGTCTGTCACTACTACGGCACAGCTAGAAAGGCTTTCCATCCATAATTTTTGCACAAGGGAATTCTAGAGTCGAGAGTGGTTGGATAGCAAGTACGAGGTGCTCACATGTCTGGTGGTGTCCTGAAAACTCAGCCTCACCAGACCCCTTTGATCTTAGGCTATGTGAGTAAGACTGCATTTTTTCCAGATGGGAAAATAAAACACAGCTGACCTGTGACTGAGTTTAAATTTTCATTCGTACAATATTTTTAGAATGAAGGTAGTTCTGAGTGAATATGAAGCTGGAAATATATTGAAATAATTACATTTAGTACTGAGTTAGGGGTCATACCTAAAAGATATGATCAGAAATCACTGGAACTAAGCTTTGTTATTTGCAGTCTGAATGGTTTCCAGGCCTTGTCTATTCCAAGGCAGTAGTGCAAGAAAATTTCTTTAATTTGTGATTGAAATGCATTTCTCTCCAAAGGTTGCCAGGGTAGGCTCTATGACAGAGTAGGTTTTATCTGCTAATTAAATTACTCAGAGAGAGTCACCATTTCTCTTTTGACTTTACTATAGGATGTGGTTCTCCAGTTTGTCCTACTGGAATAGATACTGTATTAGTAATAAAGACTAAGACTGGATCTTCTGTTGACAAGCTCGTTTCTTTTAAATGCCATGGTGTTATTGTTTACTTTGGCTGAACCCCCGGTGTCCACCAAGATTCTGCCCAACCACCCCTCCAGAGGGAGGAGGAGGAGGGAAGGGGGGAAAGGAAAAAAAACTCGCAAAACTGAGGCTGCTGAGAAAGACGGTTTTATATTTACACAGAAAAGAAAAAGAGAACTATAAGCACTATACACATAGGGAAAACTAACAATAAAGACTACTTCCCCATGAAAGGTGTTTTCCTCCTCCGAAAACAGCCGTCTATTCCGTGCAACTGTCCCGGAAGAGAAGAAGGAAGTTGTTTCCTTCTCGTCTCTTTTTATCTGAGGTGATGTAACATGGTGTGGAACAGCTTATTGGTAAAATATACATCAGGTGACCTATCTTAGTTCCGTTTCCCTCCCAGGAAGGGTTACAAACCCACTACAATCTCCACCCCTTATTCCATACCATTTTTACGTCACACTACGTCCCATATTCTCCTATATCCTGTGCTTATACAGGTCTTGTCTTCTACGGTTGTCTTATCGTTGAGCACTAGCATCAGCTTAGTTTGGGTCTTTATTGTCTGGTGACTTATTTCCTGCATCATACAACTCAGAATATGAATTAGTTTTTTCCCAAGGTTAAATCTCCTTGAGGCACACACTGGGTTTCTCCGTCTTCTCTCATTATCCATCAAGTATATCCTGGTCCTTGAGCAAAAACAATCCCACAAATAGGTTTGCCTTTGCTCAAGGGAAGGTTAACCCAAACTGCTTTAGCTAACATACCTCTCAAGTGAATTACTGGGACTTTATCTCCATCCACAGTGTGAAGGAACTCTGATTGGGCAGGACCAGCTCGATTGATGGAGCCTCTAGTGTTGACTTTGCTACATGCTGATCCCAATTCTTGAAAGTCCCCCCACCCAATGCCTTCAGAGTAGTTTTCAACAGTCCATTACACTGCTCAACTTTTCCAGCTGCTCGTGCATGATATGGGATGTGATATACCCATTCAATGCCATGTTCCCTTACCCAGGTAGTAACTAAACTGTTTTTGAAATAAGTCCCGTTGTCTGACTCAATGCGCTCTGGGGTGCCGTGTCGCCACAGTACTTGCTTTTCAAGACCCAGAATGGTATTTTCGGCAGTTGCGTGAGGCACTGGATAAGTCTCTAACCATCCAGTGGTTGCTTCCACCATGGTGAGCACATAGTGTTTACCTGGAGAGTCTGTGGCACTGTGATATAATCAACCTGCCAGGCCTCCCTATATCTATACTTATCCCAACATACATGGGCATCTACATGGCGGACTCTCACAGTTAGCTTCTCAACTCGAGTGGCAATGTCTTGCCACAAATCAGCAGCCCAGATGGGTTTTACTCTACACATCCAATTAGTCTTCTTCCATCAATCCAGCCACCTCCACAGAGCATTGGCTATCATCCACAAGTGTAGAGGCAAAGCCTTGGCCATTTCTCTCATTCAGCAATGTCCAGGGCCAACTGAACGTCTTTCAGTTCCGTGAATTGACACCTTCTCCTTCAGTAGCTTCTGCCACTTGTTGGGTGGGACTCCAGACAGCTGCTTTCCACTTCCAGTTCTTCCCTACAATATGGCAAGAACCATAAGTGAAGAGGGCATAATGTGTTTCTCCTTCAGGTAACTGTATGGTGGAGCTTCCTCAGCCTGATCCACTTGTTCTTCTTCCTCCTCATCTGCCAGACTGAAGTTTCGACCTTCAGGCCAATCTCTAGAATTCCAGGGTGATTCGAGTTTCTGATTCGGGCACATGGTGTAATCAAAGCAATCCACTTACTCCATGTAGCATCAATGGCATGATGTGTAGAGGGCACTTTTCCCTTGAACATCCAGCTCAGCACCGGTAGTCGGGGTGCCAGGAGAAGCTGTGCTTCTGTGCCAGTCACCTCTGAGGCTGCTTGTATTCCTTCATAAGCCACTAGGGTTTCCTTCTCCATGGGGGTGTAGTTGGCTTCAGATCCTGTGTAGCTTCAGCTCCAGAAACCAAGTGGTCAGCCTCGGGTCTCACTAGGCAGCTTTTGCCAGAGGCTCCAGGAGGGACCATTATCCCCGGCTGCAGAATAAAGTACATTTTTCACGTTTGGTTCTGTCCTGACTGGTCCAAGGGCCACAGCATGTGCAATCTCCTGCTTAATCTGTTTAAAGGCTTGCTGTTGTTCAGGACCCCATTGGAAATCATTCTTCTTACAGGTCACTGAGTAAAGAGGGCTCACAATTTGGCTGTACTCAGGAATATGCGTCCTCCTATGGCCCCTAGGAAAACTTGTGTTTCCTTCTTGTTGGTGTAGCCATCGCTATGATCTTATTGATGACTTCTGTTGGAATCCGACGATGTCCATCTTGCCATTTCACCCCTAGGAATTGAATCTCTTTGTCAGGGCCCTTGACCTTACTCTTTTTGATGGCAAAACCAGCTTTGAGAAGAATCTGGATGATTTCCTTTCCTTTTTCAAAAACTTCCTTTGCTGTGTCCCCCCATACAATAATGTCATCAATGTATTGTATGTGTTCTGGAGCCTCACCCTAGCCTGAATCAGCCCATGGCAGATGGTGGGACTGTGTTTCCACCCCTGGGGCAGTCGATTCCAGGTGTACTACACTCCCCTTCTCATAAAAGCAAACGGTGGCCCACACTCTGCTGCTAAAGGGATGGAGAAGAACGCATTTGCAATATCAGTGGTGGTGTACCACTTCACTGTCTTGGACTCCAGTTCGTACTGGAGCTCCAACATGTCTGGCACAGCGGCACTCAATGGCGGGGTAACTTCATTCAAGCCACAATAGTCCACAGTTAGTCTCCATCCTCCATCAGATTTACGTACGGGCCAGATGGGGCTATTGAAGGGTGAGTGGGTCTTACTGACCACCCCTTGGCTCTCCAGCTCTCAGATCATCTTATGGATGGGAATTGCAGAATCTCGGTTCGTTCGGTATTGTCATCTATGTACTGTTGTAGTGGCCATTGGCACTTGTTGATCTCTGATGTGCAACAATCCCACAACCGAAGGATCTTCTGGGAGGCCAGGCAGGGTAGATAATTGTTTAAATTTCTCTGTAACCACTGTAGCTACACCAAAAGCCCATCAATACCCCTTTGGATCTTTGAAGTATCCTCTTCTGAGGTAATCAATGCCAAGGATGCAAGGGGCCTCTGGACCAGTCGCAATGGGATGCTTTTCCCATTTGTCCCCCATTGAACTCACTTTAGCCTCTAGCACTGATAATTCTTGACATCCTCCTGTCACTCCAGAAATCCAGATGGGCTCTGTGCTTTTATGCCTTGATGGCACCAATGTCTACCAAAGCTCCATATCTGCAGTTCTGATGTGCCAGGCCATTGAATCCATGCAGTCCAGTAAACCCTATCGTCCCTTTCCTTCTCCTGGCTGAAGGCGGGGCCCCTCTATTGTTCCTGATCAGAGTATTCACTGTCTGACCTTTGCATTGCCCAATCAGAGGTCCCCTCATCAGGATCACAGGAGTTGATCTCAGTCTTTTTGTGTCTCAAAGGTCGCTGATTTCTTTCCACGGCCTCTGCATCAACTGCGTGGGTGGCTTTCTTACTAACTTTCTTCCCTCTTGATTCTCGTAGCCAGGCTTCTCGTCTCTTTATATCTGAGCTGACGTAACTAACTTAGTATGGAATAGCTTATTGGTAAAATATACATCAAGTGACCTATCCTAGTTCCATTTCCCTCTCAGGGAGGGTTACAAACCCCCCACACATGGATGAAGCCCGCACATGGATGAAGTCCTTTTCACTGCCTGGATGCTGTAGAATCCAGACTTCCTCTGTTGCATTAAGATGGGATGCCTGTGCCACCCAGGCACACTGGTGAAGCCCAAAGTCTTCTAGCTCAGGATCCTGCCTCCAACAGCAGCCAGTGGTGGATGCTTGGGGAGCAGCATGATCACTCAGTCAGAGGCTGTGCCTCCCTAGCTTTTGGCATTCTGGTTTATGGACTCCTGAAGAAGGAGAAATTGCAGCCTAATACTCCATCCAGATTTACCTTTCACTATTTTATCTAACCAAATTTTATTTCATTCAGGCTTTTAACCTCTATGTTGCTGGGCAGCAGTGAATTTTGTAACTCATTACATGTTCTGTAGAAAACTACTTCTTGTTTTCTGCTGCTTCTAAGTCTCCCCTCTGGTAATTTCTATAGATTCCTATTAGCCTTAGTATTATGAGGCGTAGTAAATAATAACTCCCTGTCCACCTTCTCTGTACTCTAATGATTTATAGACAACTGTCAAATTCCCCTTTTTTTCCCTGGCTGAAAAGTCATGTTCTGTTTACTCTTAGCTCATACAAACCTATGCCATTCAAAGTGCTGTATAAGCAGTTGTGATAATTAAAAGAGGTAAATTAATCAGAGACCTGGACACATAGAAGCACTGAAAATTTGTGGCTCTAGCTGACAAGATTGGAAGGCATCTTCAGGCTGAAAATCAAGGTCTTAGTGACCCTCTATGGAGGGATCAAGAAGGATCTCAAAAAGGGATTCAGCTGTGAGCTGGAGGAGAGCATCAAGCCATGTGAGAGCCATTCTGTTCCATCAAAATGCTGAAAAATATTTGTTGTCTGTGCTGAATATAAGCAACCAGGCTTTCTGAAATGAGCATCCAAAAAACCCAGCTGTACAGTAACTTGAAAGATACTTAGTTTTACCCTACAAGTATCAAGAACAACGCTGTCCCTTGTTCATTCTTTTTGGGAGTTAGGGATTTTAAATCTAAACCCCAAACACTTGGGTGCTACCAATGGACTGTCTATTCCTGTACCCCAGGAACTGAGAATCAGCTGAAGGGGAAAGTTTTTAGGAGCAAAGCTATTCATACACGAGTCTCAAATTATCTTCAGCAGCATGCTCAGCCAAATCTTAAAAGGAATATAAGTACACATTAATTAAGAATTAACATAATTCTGTTCCTTGAGTATGGTGATTATTAAAATGTAAACTCAGTGAACATACACTTGAGAGGAAGCTGCCAAATATTTTTAAAGCCTAATTTTCAGTCACCCTTTATTTATTTTTTGATTAAGAGAGAAGAAAGAAGATGGCACTTGACTTTCTGAAACTTTCCATTTACTTCTCAGATATAGCATCAAAAAGTTCCTGAGTGTCCTTAGCTGCTGATAGGACAAATCAGGAATGATTTAGATTTACATGGAAAGCACAGACATGGGATGACATTTTGAGAAGCACCCAAAAGGCACATTTGTGAAGCTGTTCATAAGCTAAAGGACCAAGAAAATATGCAAGGGGATTTTTGGGCATATGTGCTGACCATTAATGCAGTTTTCACAGTTGAATTTTGAGAAATTTACATTCTTAGGCATTGAAATGCTTTTAGAAATCTGGCTGTTGTAGTACCACAAATGAGTTTTTAAAAAATAATTCTATTTCAGAAGACCTATGTGTCTGGTCACTTCCAACACTGTCTGGAAAACAAGATTAAACCTTTGCTTTGCCACACCAAGATTAACACCTGAATACTCTTGTAAGTGTTGATGAAAAGTACCTCAGCAGTGACCTGAGCTCTCACACCACCCTACAATTAGCCACACTGTTTTGAAATACCAGTGGTCTGCAGGAGGCTTGGCTCTCCAGAAAGCATCTTTTCCCAGGCTTGCTGGTGTGGGAAATGGGAAATGGCACAACAGGGACCGGTTTCTGTCCAGATGCATCTTGCAGAATGAAGAGAATGAAGTTTGCTGATGATTGTCAGCTTCCCCTTCAGTTTGTGTTTCGCTTTGCCCTGTGTGTCTGGTTTTCAGCTGACTTTCTGAACTTCTTTGTGTTTTGCAGAATGCCAAAGCCAGCTACGACTTCAGCAGTAATGACCCCTACCCTTACCCCCGCTACACAGATGACTGGTTTAACAGGTAAGTGGATTTTAGGCAGGCTTGCCCTTCACTTTGGTTTGCTTAAGAAATTCTGAGTATTTGATGACATTTGTAAAATGGCTGTTTTCTGCTAAATTCAATGGTCACCAGAACAGACGCTGCAGTCTCACTATTGCTTGAAAATTAGAGGTTACTTATGACTTCATTTTTTTAGGTAACCTCTAAATAGCACTGAACAACCATTTTATAGTTTATAAATGAAGTTGTTGCTTCAGAAGAGTGTATTTTTAGATTGTTTGAATAGGTGAAAGCTACATACCTTTTTGTCAGCTGTCCTAGGACATTATACAGTAAACCAAACTGTATAAACTGGTTTCCCATCAACTGTGTCTGAGGAAGTACTACTACCAGCTAATTTTAAAGGCAAGTAAGCTGGAGAGACTAAAGATTTTTTTGGGGGGGAAAAAGTCTTTTCACTTCATTGTAGGCTAAGAAGGCAGAAAAGCAGCATGGTGCAGAATGACCAGTTTAAAAACAATTAGATGTTAAGTTCTGAATCATGTATTTTCACCTTGATTTAAGGGCAGTGTACAAGAGTAACATTTTTCTAGCTACTGGAGAAGTTCAAGTCCACATACAATGACTGGAAAGCTGTTCTGTTTTGTTTATAAACTTGGAATCAACAGTGCAGCTGTGCTTGTTGTGTTAATTCTCCTGAATACATAGTGAATGCCCAAGACCCATTCCTTCTTCAGTATGTTCTGAACTTGGCTCTGAACGTAGCCAGTTTTCAGCAGGAGAAGGACTGGTCCTCAAGGTATGGTATAAATAAGAATGGCCCAAAAGAAAAGACTTCAGATTTTAGAAAGTGTGACTTTTTTGGTTTCCCTAAACTTTTTTTCTTTCCCACATGGCATAGAAACGTGACAGATTTTACAAAACATGTGTATCCCAAGTTCTGCATTTGTCCCATGGAAAAGCCCTTTCTGACAGCTCCTAGCAAGACATTAGTGTAATCAAGGGTGCAGAGTCCAAGGTACTCCCACAAGGTGTGATTATAACCTGGTGGTCTCAGCATACAGCACCTCTGGATCTGCCCTGAGGTCTCAGCAGGCTCCAGCTTAGATTTTCAAAAAATTGTTTCAGGACTTTTTCAATGAAATTTCCAAATGTCTTCTAGGCAGATGTTGCCAGTATTTATGTAACAGTAGTGCCGAGGATTTGAAAAATTTTCAAGGTTTCAGGGCTCAGTCTTAGTGCTTATCAAAAAAATATTTCAGGCCTATTTGATGTGGTTGGGATGACTGACTGGTCTTTGAGTTTTGAAGGGGGATTTTTGTTTTTATTTCTAAAGAAGTCAATTGTAGTTCTGTCAGAGTGCCACAACAAAGAAGCAGCTATGCTTCCGCCTCAAACAGAGACCTCCTGGAACGGATCAAACAGATTTAGCAGCTGTGATGTCCTTCTTTGTAGTCCTGCCATTTTTCAGCTAAAGCAAGATCTCAGAGAGATTTCTCCTTCATTTTGGGGAAGGACATCTAACATTTTTAAAGTAGTATGAACCCAACTGGTGAAAGGAAAGTCAGAGAAGAACTAGGGCTCTAATTTGTGAAGGTCTGCTGCCTTTCTGGCTTTATTTATGCAAAGGATCATTATAGGAGAAAGATATCACTTAGCTCTGGAGAGGAGGAAAATTAAATTTAGTTTTAGTGGGTAATGGTGGCTTCTGTCGTTTTCAGTGTGGAACTGCATACAGCTGTGTTCTGCCAAGCCCCATTAACACCGATTGTGCTGCTGTCAAGTACTTTATAGTGGGGTCCAGTTTGCAGTCCTCGCCTGTTCTTCAAAGTGGCCCTGGAGGGAGAGTTACCTCCTAAAGCCTCTTCAAACAGACCTCAGGCATCCTGGATGTGGCAGAGGTCATGGTCTCTGGTCCTAGGTGCCTCTGGCTAATTTCAGACACTTAAGTGAAAAAGCAAATGGTCACTTTTGACCCAGTCTGTGGTAATTAAGAACATAATTCTGGTTTTCATAGAACTGCAACACTTTCTTCTATTTCTGGAGGGAATGGGGAGCTCAAGTCAGCAAGTCAGGAGGAGGAGAGCAATGCAGAAGTTGCTCTGCGGATTTACTTCACTATTCTTTTGAGAAAAAAAAAGTGGTACCTAGAGTGTATAGTATTCTTTGCCAATGAACCTCTGTGATGATGGGATTCCCTACCCCTGGTAGTGTTCGAGGCCAGGTTGGATGGGACCCCGAGGAGCCTGATCTAGTGGGTGGCATCTCTGCTTGTGGCAGGGAGATTGGAACTAGATGATCTTTAAGGTAATTTCCAACCCAAACCATTCTGTGATTCTGTGAACATTGAGTTTTCTTTCATGAGACGGGGAATTTTCTACCTTGCAAGGTAAATCGTGGGAGCAACACATGCAGTAAAGCATCCATTTCCTACCTTCACAATATAAAAAAGCTTTAAGATGAAAGATTTCTTGTTTTCTCCAGATTAAGATGCAAACCAACACACTGTATTGTTGCCGTGGGATTTATGATGCTGAAAAAATCTCCGGAGCAGTTAATTAGGGGTGAGATAAGAAAAGGGTTTATTTTGCCAAGGCAGAAGATGTTACAAGACGCGCGCCCCTGTGCCTGAGATGTTACATTTTATAATACAATCCTTCCAATCCCAGATGTGTCCACCCTGTGGCCTTTGCTCGGGACCGCCCCGAGGTCCACCCCTGAGAAATGGGTCTGGGGTGCATTTCGGGACCACCTACTTCATCACCTTCATCATCATCAGAGCACAAAGGGTACATAGTTACCTAATTCTTGACTTCATTTTGTTGTTCAGGCCCTGAT
The DNA here is from genome assembly GCF_003945725.1 of Corapipo altera. Taxonomy (NCBI): domain Eukaryota; kingdom Metazoa; phylum Chordata; class Aves; order Passeriformes; family Pipridae; genus Corapipo; species Corapipo altera. Next base: position 7,587,833 of record NW_020884911.1, read on the forward strand.
ATGCTGTTCTGTCAACTGTCTAGGCCTTGCCTTGACAAGAGACTAAACATCTCTGCTGTGTTCAGGAGTAGGATTGATATAGGGAGCATAGAATGGGGTAAGAGGGTTAAGGAATGTGTAAACTAAGGGTGCTAGAGGGAAAGGGAAAGGGACAAGGGACAAGGGATGCTGCTTTTAGAGTCTACCTGTAAAACTTATAAGGCTTACCAATATTAGAAAAATAAAAAACCATTAGGGGCTTAAGGCGTCAGTATTCAGCTGTTCAGGAGTAGTTGTGACTCTGCATATTTCTTTGCTATACAGTTAATTGAGTTGATGTATTCCTGTATAAGCTATTACCATGACTTCTGACTTCTGAATTATTGTTACTGGTAGGTTATAACTGTCTGCTCTGACAGTCTGTCCATATGTGTAGCTCTACAGGTGCATCTGGATAGGGAGTGATTACACTGAAAAGCTGTTCAGAGAAACCTGCAATAAAGGCTCCATTTTGCTCTGTTTGCAGTCAGTGATGCACCTCCCATTGAATTTTATGCATGCAGGAGTATCAGACTCAAAATAGGATAACATGATATCCCTTTTTCCTTGAAGAATGCGTTTCTCTGTGAGCAATTCAAGTGATTTGTGGAACAAGAAGCAGAGGACTGATCACCCAGGGGCTTTTGTGAGGTACCAGCTGCATGTGCAAAGTGTCATTAGACTTCAAGAAAAAATGGGAGGTTTTGCAGGGAGTATTTCATTAATCACAGCTGCTCTGCTTGTAAGCACAGATTCCCCTTCCACTTGGTTCTTTTTAAGGCTGCTGGAAGCACTTTGGCCTTTCCACCTAACAGCCAGTGGCCTATGAAACCAAGCTAGGTGGATTTTAGAAGGGCAGAGTGTGGTGCCTCAGACAGGGAATTGCAGTCAGGCAGTTCAGCTGCTGCTAAAGGCAGAGGCATATGGGTGGCTGGGCAGCCAAGGGATTTATTCCCGTGCTTACTGTACTCACTGCTTGGCTGTGTTCAGACCCACAGCTTGGGGACCAAGCCAGGAGAGGGGACACTGGGACAGAGCTGTGTTTGAGCCTGAGGAGCAGTGAAAAAACCTGAATCAACCTGTTCCCAAAAACAGAGGCAGCCCCACAACACTCAAAGTGATTTTTAGGAACCACTTTGGGAACTACCTGTGATTTTGAACACCCTCTCCTCCTGAACCACATTCAGTACCTTGGCATTTTCCATGTTGTACAGTGTGGAAGTACCAACAGGGATCAGTGATAGCTTGGCCTTTCTGTACAGCCCTCTGATTTCTTGTTGTGAGCATGCAGAAGGCACAGTTTGGGCTCCCTATCTCAGAGCACTGAGATTACAAATAACTGATCCAAATAACCAATAATTATTTCCACTCCTGTGGCCTTTGTATATTCTCTCACTCAGATAAGAGTTAGCATATATTCATTATCTTGGAGACCCCATATTCTTCAGAGGTAAAAATGTCGTTTACTAGTTAAGGATCCAAAGCAAAGTAGAACACTTTCCCTTCTGCAAACACTCAAATGCTTAGAAGCTGATAATGTCATGTGAATAAAAAGGGGATGTCATTTGCTTCACAAAAGTGTCCCTGTGAGCTCTGCATATTTAGCTGCTGTCCAGTGCAAGCAGCTAAAATGATCAAGATACTCAGATGGTCCCAGCTCTTGAGACTGCAGCTCTGCAGCTGATGGATGGGTCCTGTTCTTTGCTGTCTGCAGAAGCATTTCAGAGCAGATGAAAAAGGACCTCAATGAAAATATGTGCCACCTCTGACACTTTCAAAAAACACATTGATAGAAGGGCACACACAATAGCATTGGCAGTAGGTTTTAGAAACAAAAGTAGTTTTTAAAGACAAAACAGAGTGAAATTTTCATGACTTGTACAGGTACCTTACTTAAATGCAGAAGGCAAAACTGTTTTTCAATTGAATCCCCTTCTTCCATCTTATTTTTTTCATGAATGTTCATGTAAAATGTTTTCATTTATATAACATTTATGGAAAACTTTCTCCACTTACTAACATATGACTTGCTCGTCTTGCTAATATGTGGTTTACTTTTGAAGTAACTTGTTCAAAAGTGAAAATATTCTTCATTGTCTTCTGTCCCCTTGTTTCGACCATGGGAGTAATAGGGAAGAAGTCAACACTGTAGAGAAAGGGTGTGATTTGTGCTCATGACATGAATCACTTCATAGAAACCACAATGGGTTTATCAATGATACATGAACAGCAAATAGTGCTAAGTTGGAAAAGTCTGCTATTTGCCATTAATAATTCAACCAAATACATTTCCACTCACTCATATGTGGTTATTTTTTTTCTCTAGTCAGCAGCATGATATTGAAACCCCGAGCTGCTGGAACAGACCTGCTTGCAGCCTCCATCATAAGGGCCACAGTGATAGGGAGGCCAGGCAGGGGAAAGGACCTTTTTGTAAAACCTTTTCACAAGGGAAGTCCTAATACAATTTTTCTATCTGTGAGAGAAAGAGCTCACCTGCCAGTGTCACTGATTTTTTGCACCCCAGCATCAGTCAAGCCAATTTTTAACAAAGCCATTTATTCTGCTCTGTGGCTTATAGCTACCCCACAGGTGACTAGATAATGAATGCCTAGCACAGTGTGTTTTTTTCACACTTCCTTGAACAAGGGCATGAGGAAAAACCTGCTTGATTGCTGAAAGAAATTTGTGCAGCAGCTGAATAACAAATGTATGTCACTGTTCTCACTGCCCCCTTTGAAAAAGCAACATACATGAGATCTTCAGTCTTTTGTGATGATTCACTGTGTACGCTCAAGACCGGTCATTTGCTTTCATGGAAGTGCCTTTAAAAATATATTCTTCCAAGTACAGCAGGAAATGTTGTTGCTTCTCACCCCTTTACTAATGTTACTCTCACCTTTGCTAGAGGTGCTTAAAGGGAGAGAGAAAAAAGATGATTAAAACTTAATTCTGCTGCCTCCCAGGGTGGTCCATCTGATAGTTCGGCATAGCCTTTACAATACAGCACTGTTAATCGCTTGAATCCTTAACTTGCTATAGGAGCAATGCCGATTTTAATGCACAGAGTAGAATGCATGAGCAGTAGGATGGGTTCATATTGATTCAACATCTTAAACTTAAAGAAAAGCCTGGCAGCAGCACAGGTTTCAATAGTTTTCCTGCTGTGCTATTTTTTAAAAACTAGGTTGTGTTGTCCATGTTTATCTTGTCTGCAGTTTAATTTCTGTGATGAATTAGGAGAAAGGAAAATGCACTTTCCCTTCCTCCACAACTGTCTGAGAGTCCCTGCCTGTTAAAGGGTCTCTGTTAAGGGCTGCAAAGCACTTCAGAGACACCAGGTGTTTTTGAAATGCTATATGTCAGCCCAAACCTGGACCTCTGTGTCAGAGCAGAGACATTTCCCACTTGAGCAGAAAGAAGTAGCACCATGAGCTGACAGCTGGAGCACCTTGGCAGCTCCTCCGGGAATTAGGCACTGGGGGAGAGGCATGCATGTGCTCTCAGGTCTGACAGCTTTGGGTCTGGTCAGCCAGGCCACAGCTCTGCTGTTGAGAAGTGCAGTGACCATTTTAGCTCCCTTCTGCTATTCCGTCTTGGTATTGCACCCACCTCTTCCCTTAGCATTTCTTTTGTGGGTAGGGATATGCTCCTTGCACATGTTCAAATAGCAAAAAGTCAATCAGCCTTTGTTCTGCAGGGTTCAAAGTAATGAGTGTCATGCTGTCAAGCCACAAAAATAAAGGAATTAATATTGATCTTATGTTTACACTGTCCTGTCAGGGGCCTGTTTCCTAACGACTAATATTTGGTAATGAGGCAGAACCTCTCTGACAGAGTTAAAAAGAAATAGTCTGAATAACTTTGCAACAAAATGCAGTGTTAGTATGCAGAGGGGAAGTTGGATACCTCCTACTTCAGGAAGGAATGAGCTCATCCAGGTATCCGAGAACAGCACTCAACAATTTGCCATGGAATGGTTTTCCTCTGCAACACTGAGAGCTGACTGAGGCAAAACAAGCTCTTGGTGATCCAGCTCAATTCAGCACATGCATTAGCTGGCATTCATGTGGGTCTCTCTGTCTTCCCTTTCACAGCCATGGGACAAGGTGTGCAGGAGAGGTGTCTGCTGCTGCCAACAACAACATCTGCGGCGTGGGAGTAGCCTACAACTCCAAGGTTGCAGGTACGGTATAGCAATTTGAGGGATAAATAGTCACTGTGCCTCAGGCAGAACTTCTCCTGCAGAGCCAGGGAGCATTGCCCAGGACAGGACTGTAGGTTGGCACCGGGCCATATATTTATTACTTTTCACAGAAGCTGAGGAGAGGAATTTCTCCATGGCTTTGCCTTTTCAATCAAAGACCTCTTTAATAGCCCCTTTAATAATTTTGCAAAGGAACAGCTCTGCTCCTTCCTGTACCAGTTCCTGTTCATGCGCTGATTTTCAGTGCTTCTTCCCTGCGTACCTGCAGAATCATTTCTGGCAAATCTCATTTTTCAGAAACTATTTGAAAAGGCAAATCTCATGCTGGTCTTACACTTTAGGCTCTCACAGGGCAGGGCCTGCAGAGCTGTAAATCTCTTTGGTCATTGGTTTCCTCTGTTTCAACAGTGATGCAAAATGGTAGGAGCAGATGCAGAGGATGAAATGGGTAGTACCCAGCATTCACACTTTGTGTGTGTTGGGTGTTTTTACTTCTAACAGGCTCTTTTCTGTGCAGATAGACTGAACACAGTGCTTGGAGTGAGTTAGGCTCTTGGACACCATGTGTTAGTTTAGTTTAAACTGAAGAAATCCAGTTTTCCTATGGTTCCATGTTGAGAAACGAGCCACAGCAAGCAGAAATAGACGCTTATGAATTTCACTTAAATTCCCCTGATCCACACCAGGACACCAGTGTGTATGCAGCTGTTGCTTCCTGGGGATGGTTCACAACATGTGTGCATGGACAACTCTGCTCTGCTTGGCCAGTCCCTGTTTCACTGCAGTGTCAGAAGAATCTGGGGAAGGCTACATTTTGTCTGTCACCTTACAATCAAAAGTGAATCTCCACTGTAGAGGGGCACCAAGCAATGTTTGCTGAGCTGTTACCCAAGAAGTATCACTGGCCAGCCCTGTCTCGTGCATGTCTCCTTTCTTCAGTAATGGTAACATCCCCTTCAGGGATGGACATTCCACAAAATTTGCACTCTGGTAATAGCTACTGTTAAAGGAATGTGAATTGGTGCGTGGGATTTTGGCTGAACCTTGTCTGTATTATTCACCTAACTCTACAACTTCAAGATGGATACTTAAAAATAAATAAGTGGAGACTTTTTCTGGTGACCAACAGCCTACAAATAATCTTCTCTACTTCCCCACTTCCTAGCAAAATCCCCACAGGATTTTGAAAGTGCCAGCCAACCTTCCTCGCCTGAGAACAGTGTGCACCTGCAGCACCACCGTGTGGTACATGGGAATGTGGAAGTCTATGCAAGTTGAGAGTCTGCTGCTGTCATTGTTCAGGGTCCATGTTTGCAAGTGGAACTGGAAGTTGGTAGCCAAGGAACTGGAGTGTCACTTGTTTTTCTTCTTGTACCTCTTTTTTGCTCTGAAGACGGCTTGGCTTTTCCTGTTGTTTCGTCATCTCCCCAGGGTCAATAATTAATTCTGTGGTTTCAGTGCAGATCTGCATTTTACAAGTACATGAAGGGATTTCTCAATCATTGAATTTGACTTCGTCATTTCTAGCTTGAAATAGTAGATCAGGAATATGCAGCTTTAGTCTGGTTTCTATTTGAATATTATACCACTTTTTTCCAGCCTCATATTTGGCATATGGGGTTTATATTGAATGTAGTAAAACCACTGGTTTCTGAATCAGGGTCCTTACCACCATTCGCTCTGTTTGGCTCTGTGCTACTGATTTCTATCCCATCTGTGTCCTAAACCATTGGGAAAAACTGAACTTCCACTCAGGGCTACAAATGAAAGTTGGAATGAATCTCTGGTTACTCAGGTCTCACCCAGAGGCCACCGACAGATTGGCTCTCAGTGAATCTGTCCTATGTGTGGGGCATGATGGATGTAAGGGCTTGCACTGCTGTCTGTCACACTCTGGCTTGCTTATAGCCAACACTTTGAGGTTTTATGAAGTTGACATGTCCTAAGATTGTATCATTTAAACTCTTAACTCCTGCTGCAGTGTGGGTTAAAGGAAGCAGGTTTTAGTTTGCTTTTTTCCTCCAAATACTGGCCATATTTTGCTATTGCATCTGCATGTTGACACAATGATATTTTTCCAGGAAATTGCGGTGTAGTGTGTTTCTCTCCTCTGATTAAATTCTGGAGAGCCACCAAAATAAATAGAAAAATTACTTGAAAAACTAATGACCTGTCAACACAAAACTGAGTATTAATTCGATGAGGGTGACCTTAGTCTTTTTCCCTAGTTGTTACAAAATACTACTTTACATACCATTAATATTATTTAAATGCTACAAATTTCTGAGACTGCTGAATACGAGTATTTTTGAAGTGTTCTCCAATAGTAGATGGAAAATACTGTGTAATGAGAAAGCTAACAGTAAAGTACTTTCTCTTTCTGGGCCACGCTGCCTTGCTGTGGCTGGGTGTTTAATACTGGCATCCTGCTGGGTAAGCACACCCTGGTGAAATGGGAATGGCGAGTGTGGAATTACTGAGTGATTGAAATTGCCAGTGAATTAAAATACTTGTATAACCAGGGACCTTCTGCAGGTGCTGAGATTTTATCCAGTGCTGGGTAATGCATAATTCATGTTTATATTGATTAAATCTACAGGTATTCGAATGCTTGACCAGCCATTTATGACAGACATTATTGAGGCTTCCTCCATCAGTCATATGCCTCAAGTCATAGATATATATAGTGCCAGCTGGGGGCCAACTGATAATGGGAAGACTGTGGATGGACCTAGAGAGCTAACACTGCAAGCCATGGCAGATGGTGTGAACAAGGTAACAGTCTTATTAATAATCTGGGTACTGGGGCAGAATGGTGTGTACAGGCTCACATTGAAACCAGTGATTTGGGAACACAGTGCAGTTGTGTAAATTATTCCAACCTTCAGCATATTCCAGTGTTAATTGGTGTTCTTTCTGCAATATTTTGGCAATATTTTGGCATTGCTTTTATTGTATAGTCTCAGTATACTGTGTTTATCTCTAGTCTGCTTACATATGCTTTTCATATGCCAACACAGTCAACAAGGAAGAGCTTGATCCTGTAAATATTCCCCATGTTGAAACATGCCAGCTGTGCTGCTGATGCCACATTGTCTGTTTTGGTGTGTTACCAATTTAATTATTGTTTTGGATTTAGAATGTCTTTCAGGTCACTCATATAAGGTCATTATTATAGCTTGATTCAACTACAGCTGTTTAGATGTTCATGGAGTAGTATCATTTCCCAGTAGCAGGAGCCTCCTTGTTTATTCCCACCTTTCCACCTCCTTCTAGGAGCAGTCTGTGGTCTTTGTAAAAGACATTCAATATTGTCCTGTAATCTCTCCAGCCTGTACACTATTAGAAGGTTGGGGAATATGGGTGCCAGAACTCAAGAAAAAAGCAAATCAGCCCAAAACAAACCTTGCATGGCGTTGTCTGTATCTCTTCAGTGTCATGCAGCCAGATCAACCACAGCTGCTCCTGGTAATGTAGGGAATGAGCCTCCTCCCCTTGGCTGATTATAGATGGCTTTCCATATTGACAAGATCTGAAATTCCCCAGAACATCTGGGGTGGTTTTGTGTGGGAGCTCCACAATTACTCAGTTTTCCATCCAAATTGTTTCGTCCTCTTACTCGTGCCAGTTTCTCCCACTCTCATCAGCACCTTGTTATGAGCAGCACATTCAATTTACCCTGTTTTGTGACATGATAATTAAACCTACTGCTGTGGTAAGTAGTGAAGCCTCTAAAGCTTTCTCAAATCCTGAACCCCAAATGTTTTGCCTATAACAGATTGGTTATAGTTATCCTCATGCTCCTGCCCATAAAATTGGCAATATACTGCAGTAACACAGGAAGACTTATCACAAATTCCTCCTGAGTCTGCTCAGTTTTATAGTATAAACTCTACAAACCTCTGATGAGTTCAGAGTCCCTCTGAAGTCATCTTACACAAGCTGTGTTTGTTCTTGTAACTTTCTTTCGTTTACCTAGTGTTTCTGTAAAGATGCCCTTATATACTTTGGTCTTGAGGAGGATCTTTCTTAGGTATGTGGCAGTTTTAGCAACACCTTGATGTCTTAGTTACTTGGTCTTTCTTCCACTAATGTGGGTTGGAGCAGACATAAATTCTGAAAATAGAAAAATTCCCATATATTTTTTGCGTTGATCTCCTCACATGCAGAACTTGTCTAAAAGTAGCAGAAAAGGCACAAATAATCCTGGCAGAGGAATGGAAACTGAACTGAATAGAGTTATTTTACCCTCCAAGAGAAGCAGATTTTAAATTGTAGTCATGGGGGGTTTTATAGTTTGGTGTGTAAAAGATCTTTCAATTAACTTGCTGTCGTGTTACCTGATGCTTTAGTTTGTGGAGTTACACTGGAATTAACCTCTTGGAATGTCAAGTATTGCAGAAGGGATTTTTCTTTTCTGTTTTTTTGCCTGGTTGTTGTCCCATACCTGGAGTGCTGGGCATATTACTTTTTTAATTGCCTTGCCCTCAGGAGTGTCTGTGATTCCCTTCAAGAAATAATTTGCAATATTAAGATCAGAAAGGGCCCTGAGGTCACTTGGGTTGAAGGCTTGGGAAGGAGAGGGAACAGTGACAGTGCTGTGCTCTGGCACGACTTGCTCTCATACCTTATCAGAGACGTAAAATCAACAGGAGAGCCTGCATTAAGAAAGCAGTTCTGTCAGCCATTGCAGAATTAGGAGGATTCTACCCAAGAAAAATGCTGTTTTCCAGGGAAAATTACACTTCATCTTATAGTGGCAGTAACCCAGCTTATTCCTGGCAATACCTGCACAAGAGACAGCCCCACCCCAAATAACTCACTTTGCATTGTGATCATACCTCTATCTACCCTTATTTTGTTCATTACATTTCCTGTCTTAGAGCGATTTTTTTGGGAATGGTTTGTTCTGATCTCCTTTTGCGGAGTGCCAGATTTTCTAGAGATACCTCAAGCTGTCAGTGGATGCTGGGTAATCTCCACAGTGCTTTGAAAAACACACTACAGACTGCATGCAAACGAAGACTAACAAGCCTTTGATATAATATCCTTTTACCTAGTTTAGGTCTATAATATATGCATCAAATTCTCTATTGACTGTACAAATGTAAGTCTAATTTATGATCGTTTTTCAAAGTAACCCTCCTGTTTATTAAAAAGGATCTTTTATAAACAGAGACAAATAAATGTAGGAATTCTTCTTATCAGCCTAGAGCTGATTCTCACCAGTGATGGTTCACGAATTAATGATGAAGCTGAAATATTGTCGGGGAGGAAGCAATATGCTGAGAATAAAAATATGTTCTTAAACTAAAAGCAATGCTTCCAAATGTCCTAGAAGGCAATGTAAGATCTCTTTCATGGAGCAAGATTAATATCCTTGCTGCTAATGCAAAACTAAAAACTAAAAAGTAAGTAGGAATGATACAAAATTCTCACAGGGAAGATGCAGTTAACTGAGCTGACAAACACAGATAACATTTACCTTGTTGCCACCACGCTTGGGTGAAACTCACTGAAAAGAGTTTAATCCTTCCCCCAAACTCCATTGCACTGTCATGTCCTTTAGAAGTCCTCCTTCCAGAGCTGCTGAGATGTGGGGGTAACTGGTCAACTGATAACAACAAGATGATGAAAACTGCAGAAACTGTGAAATTTCTTGTTAATAAGTCTGGTTTTGTGGCTTAAAGCCAGGTAGCCATAACTATGTGGACTAAGGCTGACATGTCTTTTATATCTGATTTATCTTCTAGTTGAAGATGTCCCTGCTTATTGCAAGGCAGGTTAGACTAGTTGACCTTTAAAGTCTCTACCAACCCAAACTATTATCTGATTCTATTTTCTTACCTTTCCGCTTCCATTACTCGTTCTTGGCATGTGTTAAGCTCATCCTTGCCTTCTGTCTTAATCATGCCTTCCCTTCGGTGCCCTGTTTGCTTGGAAGGTAAATAGCATGAATAGAGGCAGCACTAAAATAGAATAATTGAGAGCAAAATCTGTCCGTCACACTGGCAACTCCTTTATAGACTCTTTTAATAACTGCATTTCTAAGGCTGAACACAAAAGGGATGGTGTGTGCATGAACTTGGTGTCAACATAACACATGTAATCAGAAGGTCTTGGGAAAGGGACTCGAGCTGCTTTTTGTTAATAAGACACAATCCTACTCATTTTTTGAGTGCAGTCTTCCTTCACTGTTCTATCCCATGGTTTTAGTTCAGGGACAAGAGTCAGCAGCTTGACTGGATTCCTGAGTAGTGGTAGTTGCACTGCAAAGACAAATGAGCTCACAGCTGAATTGAGGTGCTTGAGAATAGGGATTAAAAAAGTTTCTTACACACAAACGTCCACAAGAGCTTGACAATTACTGGCACTGGTCTGATACAGATGAACACCCTTACCTAATGCACATTTCAGCTGCTAGAAAAGATGTATTTGAGATGTAATCGGAAAGGACCTAATACCTAATACAGCATGTTTAAAGTTGAAATTTTTAAAGACTAGTTTGAAACTTGTGAGTACCCAGTACCTGCCTAATGAGGGGGCCTTGCACTCCTTGTATGTATAGTTTGACTGGAGAAAGCAATACTGTGTAGTTTACATATCCCTTGTCTGAGCTGTGCTTACCCACTTTGGGGCAGGACAGCTTCGATAGGGAGGTAGGGATGGTAGATGGAAATCCTGTGATAGCACATCTCTCTTAAATAGAGACTTTTTGATGGTACTTTGCATCAGAATTGTATCAGCAGTCATCTTAAACAGGAAAAGGCTACTTAGGTCAAGAACTAATTCCACTTGTTTTATGGTACATCCTGTCTTTAATGCAGTGTGTCCAGTAAACATTTCTTACTTGCCATTTTGTGAGTCCAGCTCTTTCCATCTTCAGTTATTGGAATTTAGGGCAATAAAAAGAAGTAATGAGCTAAGCTAGTTTCTATCTATTGAATTTTTATGATATAGGCTTTTATATTACTAGGTTGTGAGGGATTGCTCACGGACAGAATTAATTCCTTGAGACTTCACTGGCTTAGCCAGAATATATAAGACATGATCCATTCGTGCTTGTGCTGGTGAAAACATTACTGCTTCCATAATATGATCCTACCTAAGAAAATGCTGCCCAAGTACAAATTGCCAGGGGAACAGTATTTAGAATTTATAGTCTCATCATGGCTTTGTAATTGGGTTGACCAATGAAAGAAGAAAGGACATTGTTAAAAGCAAAGGGAAATATTTCTCATTTACCTCTCTCCAAGGGCACAGACATTTTGTACTTTATTGTACTTTAAAATATGCTGAAGATGGCACGTTAATGAAGTACATGCAGTTAGACATTTCTAACATCATTTTATTTGCTCAACAGCCAAATGAGGACATGGAAATTAGTTTATGATCTGGCAACCATCTGATTACTCCATTTCTGAGTGAGCCCAACAAGCTTCTTTATAACTTGAGAGCCCTTTACCATTATATTGCCATTGTGTCTGAAATATGCCTTATAATTCCATACCTTGTCTTATTTGTGTAAGATAAAAACAAACCTTATTAAAACCCCACATGAGTATGTTGTGTCTTCTTTGAATTCTGAACCCAGTTCATCTGAAAAGGATGTTTTCAGGCTTTTGTAAAACAGCCTGACCAGCTTTTCCAGCCTGGTGACAGGATACGTGACTTCTGACTGAGTACATGACCCAGGTTTGGAGATCAGTCTGCAGCAGTTTGCTCTCCTGCTACAGCTCAAGGAATGGATATGTGCCTCTTAGGACAGGTTGGGGCCAAATCTCAACCCCCACTGACATCTGTTGTGATACTGGCCTCCTCAGGGATGTCTTGGTCAACTGAGGACCTTGGCTGTTGTGGGTTTGGGCTTTGTATGGGCCTGTGACAGGGTTGAATATTACCCTTCACAAAAACTCAAATGACTGTCACATAAACAGCAAAATGCTGCTGCATCAATAGGTTGGGCCAATGTAGCAATATTTGTAAGCTCCAAATATAAATATTTTCTTCACTGACATGTAAATTACTGTTTTCTAAGGTGGCAAGACAATAATGTAGCCTCTACAAAAATGTAGATTTTGCTGTCTCAGTCTGACTCCAGGAGTGTTTTTTTTGCCTAATCTCTGTGCCACAACTCAGCAGACATGCTTTAGTCTCCCAGCAAGGCTGATTCTATAATTTGGGAACCTTTGTACAGTGCTGGCAGAGGCACAGGTGAAGCTGTGAGGACAGGGTTCATCACACCACTTGGGAGCACTTGGGTGGAGGAACCAGCTTTGTCACTGGTAGAAAGTAAATTGGGTGTTTAGTCTACTTCTCAATGACTGTTTAACTCAGAAATACTAAGAGGATGAGGTGGATTTTTTTCAAGTATTATTGATACCAGAATTAGGCCTGTGGAATTGTTGCACTAGAGTAAATACATTATTACTTGTGGTAGGCAGCCCAGCATCCAACAAAAAAAGAATGGCTAATTAAAAGGCTTTGCCTCAGCATTTTCAAAGTTCCCTCCCCATTTCCCTGCTAGGCTGAAACCCAGTTGAAACCTAATGCTTCCCCTCTTCACCAAAAGTGTAATTTTCCATTCATTTCTCTTGGCCAAGAGAAGTCCATCCAATTTCAACAACAATTTAGATGTAGAAAATGGCTCAAGCATTATTTTTAGCCAAAGGAGGTATTGACAATTACACAATTAATTATGGGTTGGTGGATGTGAGTTCAGTATTCTCCTGTGATGAAGTCTAAAATAAGTTACATAAAGCCTTTTGTTACGGTTTACGAATTATAGGCTTAGGTTTTTTGAGAATCTCATTTGCAGCAATCTTTTGGACTTGGGTGATTAGTTGACCCAAATAGTTTCAGAAATCTGTTAGGAGGAACTGCAGCCAGTTATTGAAGACAGCAAAGTGTGAAAGGGACAAAAACAGGAGAAGCACGACTGAAACATGGTTCTAAGTGACAGTTATCCTCTGCATAGCAGCCAAGCGTTGAGCTGAGTTCTTGCTCCTGCCAAAACAACCTCTCCTCCTCCACTGAATGCCAGAAGGTTAGACAGGACAGCCCAGAAGGGACACAGCCTTCAGCAATGGTGAATTTGAGGAGGATAACCCAGCTGCTATTTCTTCTGAGCTGAACTCTATGACTTGTGGCTGTGCTAGGCAGACCAGGCATCCTGGGCTTTTCTGGGGACACAGTTCAGCAGCTCTGGGTTTCAGAAGGGGCTGGATATGGGAGAAGTGCTAAGGCATTCAGCTCAGCTGTCCCCCTGGACCTGCGTGGTGGCAAACTTTGGCTGTCCAAATATGTTTCCTGCTTAAAACTCTGGTAGACAGAATTGAGATTGCTTGGCTGGTCTCAGGCAGATTTTGCTTTAGGTTTTGACAGTGCCCAAGAAATTAGTATAGGAAAGGAGCAAAGGGATCCAGGAAGTCACAGGCTACCAAATTGCTCTGGGCAAATCAGCCTAGCAGCTGGAGGAGCCAGGAGAGCGAGGGCTCATGTCAGGGATGCAGGAACATGCAGGCAGGCTCCAGAAAAAAACTGGGAGTGTAAAAAATGAGCAGCAGTTCAGGGATACCAAGGACTCGCTGACTCCAACTGGCTCCAGTAGTCAGACTGATGGTGCACAGGAGGTGTGAGGAGACCAAGGCAGAGCAAGATCTCTGTGTCGTCTCCTGGAAGTCTTGGGACCCCCATACAATGCTCCCCATCAGGTCATGACAGCCGGAAAATGGTCCCACAGCTCTTCCAGTCTGTCCTTGTCTTGGTGTGTTCCAGCCTGGGGACACGATGGCGATTTGTGTTACCTGCCTGGGCTGCAAACTACACTTTCTGCAATAATGAGCAATCTATACTGAAGGATGCAGTTTTTAATTGCAAAACATGTAAGGGTTTTCAAATAATTCAGTCATGAAGAGAAAGGAATGCTCTTTTCAGAGGAAAATACAGTCAAAATTAACAGGGATTGGAAACTAACTGAGTCCTATTCCTAAGTCAGTAGGACCCATAACAAATATATGAAGAAGCTGTAGAATTTTTTGCTTTTCCTAGAAAACCAGCCTATCTCTTACCATAGCAGACACAATGGTAATAAATTGCTATTAAATTATATAGAAGGTGCTGAAACACTTCTGTTTTTTTAGGAGGAAGAATCACAAAATAGCTATCGTAGGTCATGCAAAAAGAAAGATGCTTATAAAATAATATATGCTTTGAATTTGTTACAGAAAGCAGTTTTCAGTTTTTTAATTTTTCATGTTTTTTTCAAATGTGCTCTATCTGCATTTGCTTCCATAGAAGTAGTCCATAAGCATCAGCAAACCATTTGGACATCCTTATCCTGAAATGTCACTGCACCTAAAAAAATACCTCCTCACAGTTAGGTGCTGCTCTTTTTCCTTCTTATCCTGCTCCCACCTGCCTGCTGGTGTCCTGATTCTGTCTTTCCCTGGTACTTGGCTTTTCAGGGCAGGGGTCTGTTCTTTATTTTATTGGTTGAAAACTGTTAATCATGATCTGTGAATGAAGGATTAAGCCAAAGCCAAAGGGCACAAGAAACATGCTGTAGGAGCCATTGCAGAGGCCGTGTCATGTTAGAGGCCTGGCTGTTATTCACGTGGGAGCTTGCCAGCCTTGTCGGGAAAGTTTAGGGAAGCTGGAGGAGATTTATTTGTCAAATACCACCCATTTTTCTCTGGAAAGTGTGATCCAGCAGTTAAAACTTTGGGAAACACTGGCTCAGGCACTAGCCCAGCAAGCAGTAATAAGGGGGAAAAAATAGTTCAAGATATGCCTCAAGTTACATAAAGTGAAATAGACTGTAGTCCCCTGCCAGCTCGCTTTTGCAAGGTTGTTCAGTAAAGCAGTCTTTCTGCGATTATGCACTTGTGGAAGATAAGAAAAGGGGTAAGAAAATGTCTTAGGGATATTTTTTGCTGGTAGCACAACAACCCACAAGGGACACTGGAAATAGAAAACCTGCTGTTTTCTCGAAGAGAGCTTCTCAGGAGCTGTCTATGAGTTACTAAGCATGCAACGTTGCCCAAGATTTAATTCTGGTTTAGCCTGAATTGAGAGCTGGGCCTCTCTGGGGCTAAATGCACTGAGATTCATTTTCAGCTCTGAGTGAGATACACCTTCAGGTGTCTCAGAACAGCGAATGCCAGGCTGTGCATCACTTTTGAGGGAAATGAGCAGATTTCCACAGGATTCTGAAGGAAAGATACTCTAAAACGTACCTTACTGTCTTGCTGGTGTTCTCTCTCCTTCATGACTGTTACTTCAGGATCCCCCTGGTGTTTATAGCCTATGTTACTACTGTCTTCTCCAGTCCTATTTTTGGTCCAAATGTACAGCAGCCTGAGTGACACGTCTGAAGTTTTTTAGGTTCACATAAGGTTGAGATGCAAATAGAAGCTTTCAGTTTGCTTTAAATATGACACTTAGTTTACCCAAATGGGTTTCATTTATTTAGCATAGAATGATTTGGGTTGGAAGGGACCATGAAGGCCATCTAGTTCCAACCTCTTGCCCTGTCTGGGAGCAGGGATGCCACCCTCTAGATCAGGACTAGATCAGTTTAGACTACTACCATCCAGAGAACTGGAAATTCACTTCCCCTGAAGCCATGTATTTCTGCCTGAGGACACTGTGCAAACTGTCTTGCTACTGCAGGTCTGGCTGTGGGACATATAAGCAGTATCACTGCAAATAAGGCATTTGGGCTGCTAACAGTTTATTCTAGTAGTGTTTGCTCCTCTTTCCAGTCCTGGTTAGGAAGGAAAGGCGATTGAAATTAGAGTATTAAGAAGTGAATTATGGGTTTTAACACCAAGCTGCACTTGTGGATGTGTCTCTCATGAAAGTGATGTCTTGAGGCCATTCTCAAGTTACAGTAATTTTGTGCATAAAACCTGCCCCAGAGTTTCAGTCCTTCTGTGACTTCTCCCTGTTCCACACTGGCAATCTGCTACACTCTTTTTCTGCCATTTCACCACATATCCCATCCATGGGGTAAAATACTTGGCAGCACAGAACAATCCTGCTGAGCAGAGCTAAGTCTGTTTCTCTGTGCTGGACACTGCAGAGGTTAACTTTTTGTTAGCAACTTGGATGAATTTCTCACATGAAACTGAAGTGGTTTGCTCCATAGAAAAGCATTGGAAGGAAAAGGTTATTTAAGAACAGATCTATACATGCCAAATTCTTATTCCTGCCACCAGCAGCTACCTGCCTTCTGCACTGGACTGCCGCTTGTTTTTTTGGGACAGAGGCTGTCCAAAGCAGGCAGATGATTGCAAAGTGGTGTGGTGGTGTACATGGGCATGGTTGTGGCAAGCTTGGGGTGTAGCCTTTGAAGACAATTCAGAGGCTGGGTTTGGGCCCTGTAGGTTAATGCCAGTCAGAGCACAAGGTGGGATATGGAAAAAGTCAAAGGGGAAAAAAAAGGCATAACTGGTCTTGTTGTGCTGAATTTTTTTTCTTTTTTAATAAATTGCTGGAAGGATTTTGTTCCTAAAGGATATATTTTTGCAACAGTATCATCTTCCCCTGAAGCTCAAATGACTGATCTCAGGTCTTCATGGGAGTTCTTAGATGGATTTCAGTGAGCTTTTTCATATCATTATCTTTATTATGAAAATCTATGTCCTGAGATGTTATATACCCCCGTGGCAGCAAACCTGCTGCGCAATTCAGTGGATTATAATGCAACTCATTAACATGCTTGAAATAATGAGGTTGCTCTGTTCAGTGGGGTGCGATGAAAAATAGAAGCTGCTGCTGGGAACTCAGATTTGATTTAAAATCCTGAGAGAAAAGGTTCCCTATTAAAATACTGTTGCAGGTTACTAAGCTTATATATGCTTTATCTTCCATTCCATACTGGGCAATCAGGAGGCCAGAAGAAATTTTTTAGTCTTCTGCCCAATGCATATAAACAGCATGTTAAATTCACGCCTTGCACCCTTGTGGTGCTCTTGGAAGTAAATGTTGGATTATATTGGACTAAACACAGAGAGAAATGGTGGCTGTGCTGGAATCAGTGGGAGATCTGAGCTTTGGGTTCAATAGCCCTGATCTTTCCCCATGTGTCAGGGTTCTCAGGTCTGACTCTTCCAGACAGCTCCTACCTCTTTCTGAGAATGAGATTAGAGGCAGCTGAGTTGATCCCTTCCCACCTGTTGCCTATCTGGAAGTTCTGGAGAGGATACAGATTTCTTTCCTTTTACTAATGGGAAGCCTTTATAGCTGCCCTTCAGCTTCAGTCTCTCCCGTCCATCTCAGTGTAATTGCTGGACCATTTATCTTTAGATTATTTATATGGTCTCGTAACTTTATTTGCTCCTTAAAAGTAGAAGCTGGTTTGTCAGAAAAAACAGCTTTGGGGGAGGGGAAATCTATTGAGAGAAAAAGGTGCCAGTAGAGCTTTTTAGCCATTGCCTGAAACTAATTGGATCTTACAAACCCAGCCTGTGAGATGACCTATATCCCTTTTAAAGAAACACTTTCCTCATAGCACTTAGACCTTGACATAAATGCTAATGAATCCATAAAATGTCTTAGTGCCTGCCACAGAAGCTTTCAGGGCATGAAGCAAACCAGGAGATAAATGGAAGTACTCTGTGTACACAAGGCTGCAGAACTGGCTGTGGCTGCCAGTTACCTGGATTTAATAACCTGCGTAAATCCGTGTATTTTCAGCTTAAGGTTGATGTATATTTTGACTGGGCCAGTTTTCTCCTTTACAGGCACACAGGTTTACAATGACATGTGCAGTTTAGTATAGCTTGGCACTTTGACTCAAGAGGGTCGATTTTCCCCTTTCACAGGGCCGGGGTGGCAAAGGCAGCATCTATGTCTGGGCCTCTGGAGATGGGGGCAGCTATGACGACTGTAACTGTGATGGTTATGCCTCAAGCATGTGGACAATCTCCATCAACTCTGCCATAAATGATGGAAGGACAGCTCTGTACGATGAAAGCTGCTCTTCAACCTTGGCCTCCACCTTTAGTAATGGCAGGAAGAGAAATCCAGAGGCTGGTGTGGTGAGTCCCGATACTACTGTGCTGTTGCTGCTGTCTCTGTGCACTCCCGTGACCTATTACAACTCTGTGTGCTTTGGAGCAGCAGATGGTTCTTTGTTGAGATGCATGTTTTCTCATCTGCATTAAATGATGGTGCCAAAACTGTCAGCTGAAGAGAGGTGGGATTAATACTGAGAACAGCAATGATCTTCCATCTCTTAGACCTTCAAAGGAAAGTTGGTGCTTTCCTTTGTTCGAAACCAGATTTAGAAGTTCAATTCTCCTCTTCCCAGAGGACAGTGTGACAAAAGGTCTCTGTAAAAATCTAAATTGAAAGTGTTAACATCTGAGATCAGGTTTACTTGTACTGGCAGACTTCTGCTGCACGAGTAGCACAGAACAGAAAGACATTTAGTCACTCTAGAGGACGTATGGGGGTTCAGATCACCGAGAGCCTCCCGTTGAGCCCCCTGCAGGGCCATACCTACAGCTGGAAGACAGGCAGTTTCTGTTCCAGTGTATTTGGGATTCTCTTCCACCACAGTGATCAGTGCTCTTCAGCGCCTTCAGACTAGCCAAGACATAGTCCAATTCACAGGGTAGAAAATTCAGGTGGTGTAACTTAAGGTTAGTTTTTGCCAAAAGCTGTTATACATTTTCCATGGCCCTGTCTCAAACCCCAAAGACATATTATACAATCCTAAATGCTCATATGCGGTAGCAGACAGAGAATTATTGGTTTCTGTCTTGATATCAGCTCTGTGTCACCTTTCTAATTATTGCCATAAAATGTATTTCTAAGGTTTTCTTCTAGTCTCTTCTAGTGGCTAATCTGCATAGAAAACAGCAGCCTGGTGCTACTGTTGGTTCTGGAGTTGCACAAGTGTTAGAAAACTCAATACTGTTAACAATTCTAGTTTCAAATCCTTCTGATCAACACAAAGGAATTTAAGGCCTCTGGTTAAAATCTGTTTTGTAAGAAATAAATGCCATCTGTATGAATTCATGAGTGATAATGAACATTGGTTTACTACCTCATGACTTGCTCTTGCATTCACACCCTCTGTAACAATGTCTCACCATGGTTTGAAATCGATACACTGTTCTAAAGAAAAAAAGGGATCGTGGGCTCAAACACACAATCTAAAGAGCAAGGGCACAAACACTGCTTTCTGCATTTTTCTGAGTCTGTAGCTGCAAGGAATGTGGAATAGCTGGTTTCATTGATTACATCTAATGTCATTGCAGGCCACGACGGATTTGTATGGCAACTGCACCCTGCGCCACTCGGGCACATCTGCAGCTGCCCCCGAAGCAGCCGGAGTGTTCGCCCTGGCCCTGGAGGCAAAGTACGCTGTCGGGAATTCCTTGGGAGCTCTAGGGAAGAGAGGTTCTGTGGTTTGGTTGATCGTGTTCATCATTTCACTTGGCTGGCTGTGGCGCGGGGCTGGAATGAGCGGCTCACGAGCTGCCTGTTGCAGTAGTGATATGTGTGGTGACAACAGTCTTGCCAAAGCTGTATGGCTGATACATTTTGGCTGGCTGGCTCTCTCTGTGTCCTTGTCATCCACTGCTTCCAGGGATTTGTCTTCTCTTGCACTGGAGATTGTTTCTCCACATGTCCTGTGTGAAATGCCCAGCCCACAAAACATAAGAACCAGCCTATAGTATCAGACAGGAGTTCATCTGGTACTGTCTGCAATGAGAGATTCTTAGGGAGGGAACAACCAACAGGGATTAAGAGTGATCTTTCAACAAGAGCTTTGGTGGTTTGGAGAGAAAGCAGTCAGACTATCCTGTTTAATAGCCACAGTCAGATTGGTCTTCTGTAAATTTGCCTAACTCTTTTCCAAGTTGTCTGTATTTGGCACCTGTGTCATCAAGTGACAGTCAGTTCCACGATATTTTTTGGCAGTAGTGGTGGTGAATGTTTTTTTTGTTTTCTCAACCCATCACTGGTAATTTGCTTCTATGTTACCTAATTGCTCTGTTATGTGAAGGAATAAGTATCCATTGTCAATTTACCATCTCCATGCTATTCACAGAACTGAAGCCCTCTCGTATATTTCAGAATAATTATCTTCTTCTCCACTGATTAAGAAAAGTGTTCTTTACAATAACTTATGCTGTCCTTTTACTTTGTGTTAAATTATTTCATGAAGTGAGGCAACGTTTGCTCAGTTTCGCAGCTTCAGTTGCTGTAACAGTGGCATGAAGTGATCACTGTGTACATAATTTCCTTCAACAGAGCAAAATAATGAAGATTTGGCAGAGGAGGCCAAGTTTACGCCATTAACAGAGCAATGATTGTTGTGCTTAGAGCATGACTTGGGCCAAATCTCATTTTTTGATTTTATACACGTAAAACACATATCAAGTGTTTAACTTTGGATGATCATTCTTCCTATTATCAAACTCATTCAGTGGGACAGCCACTATGTAATAAATTAATATGACCATAAAAATATAAATATGACCATAAAATATAAAATAAAGGTTTAATGAATTTTCTGACCACTGCAGTTTAAACTGGACTGGAACCTAAATATCCCAGTAATGATTATTATTGCTTTTCATATGAGTTATCCCTAAAGAATGGAATTACTCTGCCAACTTATCATGAATAGGAATTAGACTGCCCTTGGCTGGCACTAGAGTTTGCTGAGAAGGCAGCAGGGGAGAGAAGGAGCTGTCATTGTCTCCTATCTCCTTCCAGTCTGGCTCTGTTAAATGGTACTGTACAGAACTACCCTGGATGAGCTGCACTAGTCTTCCTGGGAATGGCTGACAATCTCCCATGCAAACTGTTCTTGCCTGCAATATGTCTGTCAGCTCATACACTACACTCGTCTGACACATCTCTCAAACCAGACCAATCTGTGAAATGGAAAATACAGCTTTAAGATATGTAGCAAGCTCTTAAAAGATTTCAGTAAGAATGGTGAAAGTGATATCTGCTTTTCAGCTCTCTTGTGTCACCTTGGGGAAATGACAGTAATTGGCTATTCTGGTGTACGTTCAGCACGCACACATGCTTACTACTTGGGGCACAGAAAGTTGAAAAGCAGATCCTTTTAGGTTGATGGTTTTAATCAGACATATTGTGATGTTGAAAGAGTTCATCATAAACTGACTGGAATAGCTTTAGTTATGTAGAATTAGAATGTCAGTTCTAAAGGTTCCAGAATAATAACTTATAAGTGCCCTTCCTGTCATCATAATCACTGAACATCCAGGAAGACAAGAGCTGCTGATGAAAAATGACCATTGAATATAGGCAAATGTTACTTGACTGCATCCATCCATGCTAGTATATAATGGGTGACAAACCTCTGCCATCCCTTATAATGCAAACCTTCAGCCACCCACAGCCTACATACCTATATTCACAGAATCCTGATACTACTAGCACCCGGATCATTAGACCTTATCAGTTTCATCACACTGGGTCTCCTCAGGGTGAATCTTGGAAGCTCCATGGGAAAAGCAGGAGTAGCAAGCAAGACAAAGAGGGCAAGATTTAAGAGGAAGGTTAGGTGAAATTTTCTCATCATCTTTTTATATTTCTGTCAGAATCTGGTATAAAATCCTACTCATTTTATTAGCTTAAAAATTGAATGGTGGATCTATAATGTACAGTTAAAACCAGTTATTTTTAAGAAGGGAGACAATCAGAAATGATTTTGCAGTTTTGGGAAACATATTTTGGAGAAGTACTATACAATTAAACCCTATTCTTGTTCCCACTGAAATCAACAGCAGCTTTGTTATTGACATGTCTATAGATACCATTTCAATGTTATTCATAGAAGAAAATTTTACGAAGAGGCTTACTCAAACACACAGTCTTTCCCTGATATCTACTTGGAAATACTCTACTGTGTGTTTTCCATGTTGCTCTTCCACAGCTTGGATCTGACATGGAGGGACATGCAGCATCTGACAGTGCTCACCTCCAAGAGGAACCAGCTCCACGACGAGGTTCATCGGTGGCGTAGGAACGGCGTTGGGCTGGAGTTCAACCATTTGTTTGGTTATGGTGTCCTAGATGCAGGAGCAATGGTCAAGATGGCAAAAGACTGGAAGACTGTCCCAGAGAGATTCCATTGTGTCGGGGGGTCAATACAGGAACCTGAGTAAGTGAATAGTCTGGTGTACATGTTTGGCTTCTTCCAGACATTTAGGAGACCGCACATATGCAATTACGTTGGCAAAGACATAGCCTGAGGAAGCCTAATGTTACCAGTAATAAATTGAGAAAACATTTTTTTATCAACAGTAGTTGATAAAACTGCATGATCTTTCAGTTCCTGGTTTGCTTTAGGAGTATATTCTACAGCACATCTGTATCCTTGTTGCTAGTGCCGGTAGTGTTAATAGCAACATCCATTTCTCCTGGGTGCTCACAGGTATGTTTGTGCTAAAGTTTCTGTGAATAAAGAGCCTGTCCCCAAGTGAAAATCTGGTAGGTTGCCACTGTAAATTACATAAACTGCTGCCACATGAAATATCTGTCAACCAGGTCATATCTCATTGTGACATTTCCCAGCAGACAATTTTATGTCCAGAAGACTGAAACAATCATCTACAGGTACCAGTGATTCAGTTTGAACACTACAGTGTGCCTAGTTTATGCTGTCCAAGTCTCTAATTGCAGGCTAGATAGTCAGATTATTTTCTGATTTACCTTCATGTGCTAAAGTGACCGATTCAACAAGTGAATGAATTAATACTAATTGACTACAACAGCTGTAGTTTAAGTAATTGAAATACTAACCTAATAATGGCCATTTTATGTCTATACCATTTGAAATTGGACTTTTCAGTGCTGTTTTTGAAGGCATCATTATTCTACTGGGAGAAATAAAACAAACCAGTATGCCACCTTGGCAAACAGTGAGTTTGTCCCCAACTTTCCAGATGGGTTTGTATTTGCATGATCCAAGATTCTGCAGCTGAGTTTTAATTTATCTGGCCTATGCATGCTCACAGGTTAAAAAAAAAAAAAAAAGGAAGAGAGCTAATTTTGAGCTATCTCTAGTTTATTAATAATTAAATGCAGACAAATAATCTCATTTATCTTAGTGCAGCTCCATTTATTGAAATGGGGATCATCCTAGAGGAGGAGAGAACATTTCTTTCTGTGGGCTGTCTGGGTGCCCCCTCCCTCCCACTACTTGCCTGAGAAATCTATATGTTAATAGCACTGCAGTAATATTTATATCCCCTAGTGAAAATGTCACTGACAGGAGATAATAAGCATCACAAAGTACAACATTTACATTTTTAGGATTTCATTGTGAAAAAAGCTAGTAAATCTCAGCATCTCCAGAAATTCCTTGGAAATGAAAACTACACTGCACCTCTGCCATGGATAATTGGGTTATTTTTTTAGTTTGGTCTTGCTGGATTAATATTTTCTATATATGCTCTCTATATGTTGATTTAAATGTGGATATTTGTATACACGAAATACGTGTTCAATGTAGATGTATGTAGGTGAGTAGTTGATACAGAGGTGTTTTAGAGCAGCACAGTCAATTAGACAAAAGGCCAGGAAATAACTGACAGCCTAGAATAACACAGTGTGCTGTAAGCAATCAGTATATAAAGTAGAAACACTTGTTAGCAATAGGAACTTTTCCTGATGAGGGATCTGGCTGGTTTAGGGAAACACAAAGATGATTTAGGACATCATAGTCCATTAGCTGAGGAACAGGAGCACATGTGAGTGTGGTTCTGGAAGGAGGTTAGCTCCCCTATGCATCTCTAACTGGGTACTACACCATGTAAAAGTGAATATATTTTATGTATATATATATTTATAAGTTGGGCAGTGGCACACTGTGAGGCTGTGGAAAATCCACCTTCTCTTCCACTCCTTTGTGTCAGGCTTTTTCCACCACCCCTGGTTCTTCTTGTTTCTTTGGGAAAATTCACCTGGACTACAGTAATTAGTCCAGTGAAGCAGAGAGTGTTGGATCCTAATTAATAGGAAAGGAGGAAACAGAGCAAGCCTTTTCTCCTGTGTTTCAGAGAACTGAGATAACTTTTGCACTGCAGCACTTGAGAAGGTGCAGAGAAAAGCTGTCTGCAGCTGTCAGGCTGATTGCAGAGAGATGGAGTGGGACCACACCGCTCTTCTTTCTTTGGGTTTTGTTGATGATGGGTAGAAAAGACTCACACTGTGGTGTCCCTCCTCATTTACTGGAGGAGATAAAACTTATCACAACTCTGGGAACGAAGCAGTGTTTCACAGAGGTTTGTCCACTGTGTGAGAAGGCTGTGAGACAACATGAATTTAGATGGAGTTGAGATTGATGCTTCCCAGGCAGAGAAACTTGAAGCACATGGCAACTGTGAAATTATGATCCTTCACCTCTGGCTGCATATAGTGCATTTTTCTTGTGCTTTGGCACACAAAGTAAATACCTCATCTAATATAATTAGATGCTCAAATATTTTTGCTGTACAATATTTATGTTATACCAGCTTCTACTCCAGGGCATCCATAAAAGTCAGAACAACACAGATTTTTCAGTTTTAGGTAAGTGTTTAAATGCCCTGAGGACTTGAATCTGAATAACTTTTTACTCTGCAAGTACTCCCAAAGAAGGCTCTCTATGAAAGGGGGAAGTACTATTGGCCTGAGCCAATCAGTGATGTACTAAGCCATAATACCCAGAGTTCATCTCAAGAAGGAAAGAATTCCTGGAAGCAAGGCTTGAATGAAATGCTTTCACTGGTCTCTAAAGAACGCAGTATTTTATTAGCAGAGGGAAAAAGCTGGTGCTCATTTCTTTTGAAAAGAAGGTGTTCTTTACCACAGCGTGGTCAATGCCCTTCCAAAAGGCTCTGGAAGACAATGGTAATGACAAGGTAACCAGAGTCTTTTGTGACTTAGTCTCACTTTTAATGATTGCAGTAATTCTTGTCTTTCAGTTATTTCCTTTAGACAGAGAACATCATCATACTGCTCACAGAACACTGATGGTGAAGACACAGAGCATTTTTACATTTCCTGTGTATTTTGCCAGCCAGTTTCTGGAGGTTGTGGGTAATTGCCAGTTGCATCCTGACCCCAAAGGGTTTAGAAGGCACTTGATCGCCCCAGCTCCTGGGCCAGACAGCACTTTGTCAACTCAGTTAAACACATGTGACTACTTTCCCTGCTGTATGTGCTCTCGTACAGGAGCCATTCTAAGATGGAAGTCTTAATGGAAAAGTATTTTTCAAATGAGCTGGTGCTGGGATCCCCTGTTTGTGCTGGTTTCCAAAGCAGAACAAGGATGTAGGCTTTAATGTGACTGCACTGAAATTTCTGTGCCACTGCCTCCTTCAGCACCAGACAGCCATTTGCTGCGGTCATTTAAGAGACTGTCTGACATGACTGACTGCTCCTGGTTCTTCTACTGAATATACACATTATTATGCAATTACTCAATATAGGAGTGTTGAGTAAAGCCATTTATTTAACCTTAAATATGTTAATAGTTCTTAAAGAGCAGTATGTCCTTCTCAATTGTGTTGCTTCTCTCTTTGTGTAGGTGTACATTTTGTGTTTATTTTCAAATTAAGGTTTTGGTATCATTTTCTAAAGAGAGAATGTTTCCTTTCTGGCTAAGTTTGCAACTATTATTTCCTTACTTTTCCATGTATTAATAAGGAAAGTATTATGGGGTTTTCCTTTGAGGCGCCAGTAATTTTAGCATAAGCCATTTTATGCTGTGTATGTCCTTTTAATTTGCTTAATTGTCCTTTTGACCCACAGAAAAATACCACCAAGTGGCAAGCTGGTTCTCACGTTGACAACTGATGCATGTGAGGGGAAGGAAAACTTTGTGAGATACCTTGAGCACGTCCAGGCAGTTATAACTGTGAATTCCACCCGGCGGGGAGACCTCAACATCAACATGACCTCGCCCATGGGAACAAAGTCCATCTTGCTGAGCCGGCGGCCCAGGGATGATGACTCCAAGGTGGGTTTTGACAAATGGCCTTTCATGACCACACACACTTGGGGAGAAGACCCCCGAGGCACCTGGGCTCTGGAGATTGGGTTTGTGGGCAGCCAGCCCCAGAGGGGTGTGCTGAAGGAGTGGACACTGATGCTGCATGGGACTCAGAGCGCACCGTACATAGACCAAATAGTAAAAGATTATCAGTCCAAACTGGCCATGTCCAAGAAGGAAGAGCTGGAAGAAGAATTGGATGAAGCAGTGGAGAGAAGCCTGAAGAGTATACTGAGCAAGAACTAGTGCTGTTCTGCATGATGGTGTCTTTCCTTCCCCAGACCCCTCTACTCACCTTTCTACTATCCAAACCTCTGTGTTAGGCATATTACAATGATCGTCTCTGTAGCCAAATTATGACCCTTTCTTGATTTTAAAGTCTTATATCTCATCAATAACTACTTTATTTGCCACTGAAGCAATCTGGTTTTTACTCTAAACCACAAATGTACTGTCTCCCAACAGATACTATGTACAGTTTGTGACTGTAAATGATTTTTTCTTTTGTGTCATACAAATACGTAATAACCTGCAAAGAAATTGATGGCTTTTCTGTTCATATTTTTGTGGTAAACGTTGTCTGTATTTTAAAAAAAAGAATGAATTTTAACATTGGCAGTTGGTGATAATGGGCACATTTTTAAAAATTACTGTGAGAGAGGGAATCACAAAGAGGTTGTCTGGATAGGTCTTTAAATGTCTAACAGCTCCTTCAGCATCACTGATATCTATGGGACTTTCCCCATTGGGTTCAACCAAAGTAGCACTAGACCCTACAAAAAGAAATAATCCAGAGATGAGGAAAATTCACCAATCCAACTTGCAGAAATCCAATTATTTTGTTTTCTTTAATAATACACTTATACAACATACATGCTAACACTTCAGCCACAGGATGGGTCAACATGCCACAAGGAAGGCGAAGTGATGGCAAAGCCAGGTGATGGGGGGGAAAATGCTTTGCAAACTGGGTCAGGGCATTCTAGAAGCACAAGTTACAGTTTTGGTGGAGGTTCTCCATTTGGTTGGTTGGTTGTTTTTTTTGGTGGGTGTGGTTTTTTTGGTTTTTTTTAACTTTGGCAATTTGAATCAATTTACCATCTTTCAGCAGAACAAGCACATAGGGATTGTGTACAGAAGTGCATGTGGTGGTCTCTCTACTGAGATGTACTCCAGCAGCATAAGATGAGGCTGTGTCAGCATTACCAACCACAGATCCCTATTTTCTGGGGTTTACAATGTGGCTGCCAATAAATTGCTGTGGGAGAAATGTGAAGCATGCAGTTTCAGTCCAAATACAATATTTAATTCAAATTTCATTTTTAAAAAATATTTATTGGTTTTATGTTAGACATATTTTTCTCTTTAAATATATCTGTATAAGTTATTAATCCATAACGCAAAGTTTGCCTTCTTGGGAGATAAAATATAGTGTGTTTGGGAAGATCTGTTGGCAGTCGTTGCTCTTTCCTGTTTGAAGAGTCCCATCTTGACTTTTTATACAGGAGTTAAAGTCAGTCTCTCTCGCCCTCAGAGTATTACTGCAAAATGTAACATCCTCCTTGGTGGGAATTACTCATGGTAGCAACCACTACATGTTTCCAGGTGTGAGATCCCAAATTTCGTATTTGAATAATAAAGAGGCTTGACTCTGCAAATATTTAGGCACTTACAATAAAGGCCCCCAGTGGACCTACTCAACTGGTAAGTTTAAGCAGGCATTTCAGATCTTTGCAGGACCCAAGATCTACTTTGTAGCAGCAACAGGTTTTAGAATTTTATTATGTATTTTTAATATGCAGAGTATTAATTTAAAATGTTTTAATAAGAGTTGTCCTGATAGAAACTCATTCAGTAAGTAATTATTTATCTAACAAAACATAACTCAAAGGTTTTTGGGTGGACACATTCCACTTAAGAACGTATAATCTCTGCTGTTAATTTGAGTGAATATACATCTTTTATTTTTCCATAAGAGGTCTGTTCTTTACAAATCCAAATGAAAAATAAACAGCTCAACCTACTAAAAGTCTCTGTGAATTACACTCTAAAGGCAAGCCAAGGAGCCTTGCACTACTCACAGATTCCTCATTGTGTGCAAAAGTCCCAAAGGAAGAATTTACCATATAAATATGTATATTTATGCATACACCTGTATGACTAAACGCATATGACACACCTGTGGCATCTCTCTCTCTCTGTATATATATATATATATTACATACAATATGTATATTCAGAGTATGTTACATATATTTGCTTAAAAATAAATATAGAATTACATATGGTATGTAATGTATAATACATATATACACATCACAACATTTTGTGTGTATGTGATCAAAGAAAGAGGTTACTGGAAGCTTTTTAAGGACTTCTAAAATGTGGAAAAAGTTTTGGAATAAGAAAAGTCCATGTGGTATTCTTAAATGAACATGTACCTGACTTTCCATTGCATTAATGTAATTTTGCAGTTCTCTGTTCAATTATTAAATATCTTATAAAGCAGCAAAATAACTAGATGGTTGTTCATATTTTCATAATGCTGACATAATTTATTAAGTGAAAGATCATGATAATGGTGAGTTTTGATATAAGTATATATAAAAAACTATGTGTATATACAATACAGAGATCTACTTCAAATTCTTCAGGATTTTTGCTTCAGGGGATCACTGAAAAATATGTCCAGTTAGACTGGGTTTTTACGGTATTGCTGATGAAAAATAAAGTTAATTTGTTAGTATTTATAATAAAGGAGAAAATAAAGCTCATGATGCGAAATAGGTGAACATTGTTTAAAGTGATGATGTTTTATAATATGAGTAAAATAAAGAGCTGTTGTAAACTGGCAGGTCCTATCATCGTTTCCTATCTGAAGGTACATGGGAGATAATGCTGTTTTAAGTGGGATGACTTCCTCCTCCTCTGCTTTTTACACTGATAAAAAATACAGAGAAAATAAAAATGATCCTCCAAAAGAGTTGATAGCAACAAGTGAAGAGTAAGGAGCTTTATGTTAACTCTGTGATAATCTAGGACATAGAAGATTCAGGTTGCAGGCTGGGAAGAGCTGTGGGTGTTAGTGGTTCAAACCGGTTAGCTCCAAGGGCAGCTCTGCAGAGGCAGCAGCAGTGCAGGTGCTGAACATGTTTGGGAAGAGGATGCTCGGGAATAGAAACAGTGACAGTTTTGCACTGCAGTCCATAAGCAACTCTGGCCCTAAAGAAATGCTACTGCAAGTTGATTTTTTTTTTCTTCCTCTGCTGTTTAGAGCACTTTGATCCACACTAAAAGCCCTGTTTTCCTCCCTGTCTCCCACCCAGACTTTTTGGGTACTTTTCAGCTCATATGGCTGAAGGTGCATTTCATTTTATAATTTCTTACCATGTCTGCAGCAATAGATGATTACAGAAAACCTCCTGATCTAGCTCTGGGTGCCTCAGAGGCAAGAATGTGCCTGTAATAATCGGAGTTTCATCCCAGTCTCTGGTGAATAGATGCTCACAAGTATTTCACCATTAGACTTTAGCATTTAAATGCTTCATTGAGAATCTGCATTTAATGCAGAGGTTAGCCCATAAACCATGAGATTTCCTATACCTTTATATATATTTCATACATATATATATATACACAGTATATCTATATTGTGTGTGTGTATATATATATATTCTATACCTTCGGCATGGTCATTCTGAAACAGAGTTCAGTTCTGAACTACTAATGGATTTCCATATAATTTTCATGCAAATCTACAGAAAGGTGCCCATCATCTGCAGCCTTATGGGGCAGCTACCATATCTGTGAAAGGCAGGTCAGAGATTGTAGCAGAATTTAGCCCTCAGCTCTTCCTGGTCCTTGACCTCTGGTGATGTTGGTGTGTGTGATGCAGCTCAGCACCATCTTGGTTCATGTTTTGCAGCTCAGGTTGCTGCCAGGCAGTGCAAGTATGTGACTCCTACAGCAACAGGTGCCATCAAACCCAGTTTAGGACCAGTTCTTACATTGCACAGCTGCTGAGCAAGGGTTACAGGCATCAGAAACCAGGTCTGTGTCATCAGCAAAGAGCAGTGACACCAGAACACAAAAGAGATGAAGGTGGTGAGGGTATTCACACACTGGACACATAGCCCAGACTCTCCTGACTTGTTGCCTCATTGCCATTGACTGAGGCTTTTTTTTTGTATTCTGAGTATTGTGTCCACTGTTTTGCAGTGCAATCAGATGGACTGGGAGAGGGGGAAGAATATCCAATTCTGTCTAAGTACTTCCTAAATTTGTTTACACCCTGTTTTGTGGCAGATTAAACAAACTGCCTATTGCTGCAGTTGAGGTGGGGTTTTTTTGGTTGTTTTGGGTGTTTTGGTGGGTTTTTTTGTTTGTTTCCCTTGCTGTAGTCAAACCCTGCTTTCAGCAGCAGTTATTCTGAGCAGTTACTCCCAGCTCACCAGAGCACAGCCTGCATATGCATTGATAAATTTCTTCTCTGTGGTTATTTACGCTGTTAATAAATTAAACTGAAAAGCAACACACTCTAGTAAGACATGTCTGGCATAAACGCCCACAGCATTTCAATAAAACAGCACTGACAAAATATCCTGAATAACTTTGTGACTGTGAGGGTCAGCTGTCCCTGTTTCTAAGAAGAAGGTGCCACTTTACCACAGAAAACAGTCACAGCAGATCGGATGCTACACTTGTGCTGGAACCCTTGGATGAAAAAATTCGACATACTATTGAAGGAAAGTCTTGAGTGCTGTGAGAAGGATCCTGCAGCTCAGGCTTGTCAGCTCAAATGGCTTTTAGTCCCTTCCTTCACAGCTCATAGGAGTTAACAGCCAGAAGGAAAAGGCACAAAAATGGTGAAAGCTGAAACAAAAACTTTGAGAACTGGGATGGGAAAAGAATGTGTAGAGCCTAACGTAGTAAAGTACTTCAGTAAGTACTGGTGGGATCATTTGTGTGCCTGGAGTCAAGCTGATGCCTAAATGGTGCATGAGCACATTAAGTAGAGCTCAGTATTTGCACACACACAAGTGAAGGGTTTCCTTTCCCTGGTTTTGATTTGGTTTTTTAGTTTAGGGGGGTATTTTTCCTGAGTTGAAGGTTTCTGGAAGCTCTAAGAATCTCTTGCAAGTGTTGCTTATTCCAGCAATCCTATGGAACTCCATGGGACTGCAGGAGACTGGGTTGTGACAGGATCCTGTGGCAGTATTGAACTCTACAAGTCCAAGGAAATACTTTACAAGTAAATATCAAAACACACAGTCTTTGGCTGCAGTCCACTCGAAGCTCGTTGGCAACCACAAATACCTTAGTTGAGTTGGTGAAGGACAAATAATGCCTTTAGTAGCTTTTATAAGGGTAATCTCTCACTTCAGTGGAATTTCAAGTTTTATTCTGAGATCTCCAGTGAGAGCTTATTTCAAACACAGAGAGTTCATCTTTAGATCCAAAAAGAAAGGTCTGCCAAGGTCATTGCTATTTAGAGACTGTAATTGGGAGAGATTTGCAATCATTATTGCAATTGCAATTATTTAACAGGTATCCAGCCCTTCTCCTGGAAAACTTCTGCACACCTCAGGTGATGTTTACGAGTAGGTACTATCAGTCAATGGTAAAGGCAACACAAACCCACAGTGGGTATCTTCGGTAGAAGGCAAAACTTTTATTAAATGAACCAGATGTCACAAGTTAACGTTTGCAGCTGTCTCAGAGATGGGGAATTGTATGGTGGTTATAGGAGCAGTAGAGGAATATGCAAATTTGTCCCGGATACTGTGGGAAGCCAGGCAGCTCTGTCATAATAGTTACTTTCAGTGTGTCCTAATCATGAAAATCAGTTGCATAGGATGTACCCTGGAGCGTGCTAATGATCATTGCACCAAAGGTGAGCCTACATCAGACAGAATTGTCATCAAGGTTTCAATCTGTTCCATACCAAACAGCAAAAATCTCACTACTGTATCATTCGATCAGGAAAAAAAAACAAACAGTCATATAATAACTATGCCAGACAAGTTGACTATCAAGGGGGTGTGTGTCACTTAAGAGCCTTTGTCTCCTGGTTTCTTCTTGCTTGTCTTCTCTATCATTGTCTCAACAATCATCGCTGTCTCTTCATATGTCTGAATTCTGTCATCTGAAAACTTCTCGATGGACTCCACCACCTCCACCTTCTCGTAGCTCATAGAGCCAGGCAAGGCTGCTTCCCTGAACAAAAGGCCCTGCTTGTCTTCTCGTTCATAATCTGTCTCTCGAAGGAGTCCCGGCTCAGTTGGGCTTATCAGACCAGGGGAAGGAACTGTCTCAGGCTCAGAGATGTCCGGATACTTTGTGATTTGCTCGATTTTTCCTCTTGTTTTTTTGCCCCATTCAAGCACCTCTTCTCTCTCTTCCTCTCTCTGTTTATCTGGGATTTCAAATTCTTCTCTCCTTTCACAGATATCTGCTTTCTCTTTTTCTAAGGCAGGTTCTGGCAGCTCCAGTATGGGCTCCACCTCCCCATCATTCATCACCTTCCCGTTGCCAGTGGAAACTGTGATCCCTCCTGGAGCAGGGATAGAGGGGGGCCAAGATGCATGGTTCTTCATAGCCTTCCTCCCCTGTCACCAGCACATAACGCCCTTTGGGAGGGGCTTCAGGCTTAGCCTCTGGTTTCTTGTGGACTCTTATTTTCTCCCTCACAATGTTACACAATTTATCGAAGGCTTTACTTATCTGGGCTCCGTCAGGTACATCCTCTGGGCCCATTTCTTTTTCATCAAATTCTGAACCTTCCTGCCCAGGTTCACACCTGACTGAGCCTTCGTGTCTGTACTCCATCTGATCTTGGTCAAAACCTTCCAGAGTTCTTTCATACATTCTTTCAGGTGAGTGACTGTCAGTTTTGTCTTTTGACATCAGCTCCTTTTTCCTGGCAATTTTCTTTGTCAGTGCTTTTTGTCTGGGCTTTACACTGGCAATGTCTTGCATGGCTTGGGTGATATCTAGAGAAAAATCAAAACAAAGCAAACAACGGTGCTCAAAGACGGTCACTGCAAATGCTAGAGCTGCCTCTCACCCTCACTGCTGCAGGTGGAGAGCCTCTGTGTCTAAGAGACACTAAAAGTGAGCCAGACACCTCCACTCATGGCAATTTGGGGTATTGGCAGATTCTGAGAGGCATGTCAGGAGGGAGTAGCCAGCAGCTGGTGGACACAGAGCTGGGAATTACGGTATCATGGGGACAGACAGGTATTAACATGCTTTCCCTAAGGCAGCTGTTTTGTCCCATGTCACAGGTACAGTAAAACACATGAAATGGCCTGCTTACCACGCAGGAAGAAGCAGAGGTGTTGCTAGAAACAGGCCAAATCCTTAGCAGGTATGAAACAACACTTTGCAGGATGGTAGTTATCTACAACTGATGAGGATTTGGCCTCAGGCATTGTGGACCCATTTCATATAAAACTGCCACAGTTCACACAGTGGTTAGAAAAATTGCAGCTGCACTCCAAAAAAAACCCGTCATTTGGTGTTTTATCTCCATTCTCAAGGTAGTGTGTTATTAGTAACACCCCAGTGAGCCTTGGATTTAAGTCATACCAAACGTTAGTGCCTACTGCACCTTTCTATAAACCAAGTTCTCTCTTTGTCAAGAGCAGTCTTACTCGTTTAGTCCCTGACTGTTTCCTTGTCACCAGGTTTACAAGCATCATAATTCTAACAAACCATTATAAAACATGGAAGGAAAACAGGTCCTGAAAAGGGTCCTCTGCCTGCCTGTGGCACTCAACATACCTTGGTGCTCTTTGCACACCACTAAAGTGCAAACAAACAGTTCACAAGTCAGCACAAAACCTGCAGCTCTTTCCATAGTTTCAGGTGCCTTTTGACTTTACTCTCCTGATTGGCCTAAATAGTAAATTACAGAAATTAGCGAAGAAACACTTTTGCTTGTGGTTTTGGCCTTTGACAGCTTGTCCCAAAGCCAGGTGAGGTAAGCTGAAATGGTTGCATTTACTTAGCAAGCCTGGAGTCAGACTGTCACAGCTGGTGGGTCATGTGGAAGACAAATGGAGAAACTTAAAATACAATGGTGCTGCTTGTGACAGACACAGGAAGACATCACAGGTTTACCTCTTCCCCTCGAAACTTGGGGCTGGGCAGGTCTGTAGATCTGTGTGAAGAGTGTGACTGGGGTTCCTGCTATAGCAGAATTTAACCTGTGGAGAAGAGACACATGGATCAGATCTCTCCCCATAATTTGATTTTCAGTGAAAGCAAATGAAATTGTGCAAATTGAAGTACAGAGGTTAAAGACATATTTCTCTATGGTAAGGATTCAAAAAGAATGACAGGAGCCTCTTTCTTGTCAGGGGAAAATCAACATAGCCATAGCACCTTCAGAGGAGTGAGGCTGGCCACCCAGAGGAGAAAGGGGATGCTCCATAAGGTAAAGTACAACAGTAATTATAACCTATAGCAACAGCTTTGTAATTTAGCATGGCATTTTGAAAAGATGGGAAGATTTTAGATGTGCAAACAGTCAATCCGAGACTACCAGACATCAGCCATAAATTCATTTTTGCCATGCTGGCTGGTAAAATAGAAAATTTGGTAGCCCTTACAAAGCAACTTGCATATGCCTGAGTCAAGAAGGGTGAGATAAAAACGGAGTAGTCTTCCTTGGAAAACATTTGAGGAGTCAGCAGTATTAAGGGTTAAAAAATTAAAACAAAGAGACTGGCCTATTGCGAACCAGATACTATATCTTTGGCCTATTTCTGTCTGCTCTGCCAGAATTTGAGATATTTCGGCCTATCGGAGGATATACACCTGTGTCGATATGCAAGAGATACCCATTTTGATTTTTGGTGCTTAGAATTACCCTGTTGAGATACTTCTATCCAGAACTCAGTGTCCAAAATGAGACCCTGAAAATGGATGAAATTAGTCAGTGTCCCTCCCCTGCATCTTCAGGACAACCTGAAGCAGCAGTTTGGGTGCTCAGGGGTCTGGCTCTGCTCCTGAAAACCCATCTCCTTTTCTCATGTGCAGCTGATGGTTGGCATTAGAGGGAGGCAGAGCTCATCCATAGGTTTAAACACAACCCAAATCCCAGCCAATTTCTCGTATTCTCCCCTTTTTACCCTTTGCCTGACGAATGGCTTCGCTGTGAAAGGGTGCTTTGCTTTACAGGATATTTGCCCTGTCTGCACCCTCCAGAATCAACATGCCTGTAACACCCAGCAAGTGTCACCAACACTTGGGCTGGGTAGAGGGTGTTCAAATTGCTTTTGTGTGCTCCTGACCTCTGGGCACTGATGCCAGGACAGCATGTGGAAAGCAGACTGAATAGACAAGAGAAGCTCCAAATGTCTCTGACCATTTCCTTGGAAGAAGCTGATGAGATTTTGCATCTATTTAGATTTCTCTCCCCGGACATCTACCAGTCAAGGGTGTGGAAAGGCCATAGCTTTGGGTGGATCACATGTCCTTAAACATACACTTTTCAAAAGAGATAAAAGAGATCACTGGCCCCTTTGGGAGTGTTCAGAAATCCAGCCTTACCGGCTGTCCTCGTTCTCGATGATCCGCTTGTACCGCTCCAGCTCGTTCTCCAGGGACTGCTGGTAGATCACCAGCTGGCGGCAGTCGGTCGTGTACTTCTCCAAGATCCTCTCAGCCTCCTCTATTCCCTTCCTAAGGTTTTCAATCTGCTCATTGTAAAGCTGAATTTCATCATCATAACTCTCCTGGGTGTTTTTAATTGCTTGCTCCAGCATGGTTGTCTGGTGAATAAAATTGGTGGGTGAAAGAAGCAGCTTTGAAACATTCACCATCCCCATACTTTAAGCGTAATTAAAGGCAAGTCATGTTTTATTACAATGTGATGCTGCACTGCTGAAACACAGCAGCAATTTCACTACATTTGTTCAGTGACTCAAAACCAAGACCTCCTCCTGCTGCCTCCTTTTCTGTCCCAAGGTTTCTGTTCCACAATAAGCATGATGAGATCAGCATGGACTAGAGAATAGCTGTGTGATGTCTTCCTCCTCATTGCATACGAGGCTGGCTGATGCCTCACTGGGTGACCTGCAGTTCCCCGTGCCCTTCCTCGGCAGAGCAGGCAGTGTCTTACGGGGACAGCAAAAGTGCTTAGCCGGGAAGATATTCCAAGGAAAAACCTGTTCTTCCTTCACTGTGGTCCGCAGACCAAGCAAATAAGAGCAAAGGTCTTATTTTAAATGAAGAGCTCTCGTTTTGAATTCAGTTCCCCAGCTTTTTTACTTTGCCGATAAAACCAACGAGCACATCAGCCAGGAGGTGGCGATAGGCACCTTCCAAAATCAAGGAGTACGATTTACAGGTGGGATATTTCACGTTGAAATTCTGCTCTCACTTTCTTCTGCTATTTTCAGCTATTTATTATAGTTCTTTTATCACTTTTGCCCCCCCCCCCATTTCAAAGAGCTTTTAAAGAGGTGTACTCACAAAAAGTTAATGGGGCAATAAGTGACTAATGGGTTCTTTAATAACAGATTTATTTCTGTATGTTTCAGGTAAAGGTTTTTAAAATCCTTTTAAGAGCCTAAATTTAGGAGCTAGGTCCCTTGGCATTAGTTTTGTTCTATTGCAGAGTACGAGTGGACAAAGACCCTTTACTGTTCAGTGCTCACAAGGTGGGGTCCACAACCACTCAGCAACACAGCTCTCAGGTCCAGAAAGAGGAAAGCAAAGGACCTTGATGACATCTCAGTCATCAGATCCAGCCTTCACCAGCCTTCAGGGACAAGCAACCCTGTCACTGACCTCCACTCATAAAGGTATTTCACTCTTTTAATCTCAGGGCACAAGAATGAATCAGTTAATAAACTCTTTCTAAACAGAAGGTGATGATTTGATTTTGAAAGCTGGACGATTAATTCCCCAAAGGGTGCCAGAAGGATGATTTTCTCCTGTTTTTTTTCTATATTGATTCATAATCTCACTTATCTCTATATTGATTCTTGCCTATCCCAGAGCACATGTGACCTCTCCACCAGAGCATCAGACATGAGGAAGAGACCAAGGAAAAGACCTGGGGGTAGCACTGTCCACACCAACTCTAAGGAAAGAAGTTATGCTCAGGAAGTTAGGAGCTGCTGCTATGGCTGTCCAAAGGAGTCCAAAATCCCACAAAAAAAGATGTTTTATGCCAGTATTTCACTCCTCTCACCCGGATGGACAACTAGTCAAAGTCTTGGCCAGATATTTTCTGCAAGTCAGGAACTGGCAAAAAGGAGATGATTATGGTCCAAGCACAGGAGAGGTGCAGATCCTTTCTTAGTGCTTAGAGTGACAGGGATAAATGCAGAATGCCAAATGTAGCTCAACAACTATATCAGTTTTGATTACCAAATCTGTCCAGTCCTCTCAGAGCAAGTTTATCGTTGGATGTAGCAGTGATAGAAAGGATTGGGCAGAGCCTTGAAGATCCCCCACGGATTTATGGAGCCAATTTCCAGCCAGAGTTCAGCAAGCGAGAGAGTCACTAGAGCCCTTGGGACTTTTCCATCCACACTTCCTGCTGGCTCTGTCCTACAGGAAGTCAGTTGCACTGGAGAGACATTCTCTCACAAGCAACTCTGATAACCAAAGACAGCTTCATTGCACCTATGCTACCCTACAGCCCTCCCTGGCCATCTTAAACTTGACAGTTTGGACCACTGAGAGAATGAGAATGAAACAGCTGAAGGAATATATGGAAATCTGAAAGGAAAACACACCTCCAGGTCAACCGAGTTCACAAGACCCTGTTAGAGGCCACTCAGACTTTACCATGTGACCATAAAAAGAACAGTTCATGAGCCTCATGGTTGTGTTTATAGTCAGTGATGGCAGTACCTCTGTCTGCAGCTTGTATTTCTGCGCCTGTAGCTGGCAGAGGATGCTCTTGTATTCCTCCAGCTGGCTCTGCAGAACAGGGATCCTC
Organism: Corapipo altera; assembly: GCF_003945725.1. Classification (NCBI taxonomy): domain Eukaryota; kingdom Metazoa; phylum Chordata; class Aves; order Passeriformes; family Pipridae; genus Corapipo; species Corapipo altera. The sequence goes on from NW_020884911.1 coordinate 7,626,056, forward strand.
CTCTCTGCTACCACTTTTTCCTGGTTGGAAGAAAATAACGTGTGTACAGGAAAGTATGTTTCACTCTTTTAAAAAGAGCCAAAAGAAATTCCACTACTGGAAATAAACTGTAAAGACAAACAGAAAATTACAAAAGATAGATAAAAAGATGGGTATTGAACCTCAAGTCAACTTCTGTGGCACGGATTTAAGAATAAAGATGTCACATGGTAGGGCTGTAACAGTACAGCTTACATTGAAATTAGACTCTGTAGATACAGCTCTTAACACTTTCTTCCAACTAATACGTGTTCTTGGCATAGCCAGTCATATTGGTGTGAATCACCAAGTTTTCATCTAGTCTGTATATCAATTTATTTGATTTACAAGTTTTCACCACCTCTCACCCCTTCAGGGCAAGATTTACTTTCTCTGCAAATATTCATTCATCCTGCAGCTCCTCCTCAGAGAGGAAGTACAACTACATCAACTGCCTTAGAACTGCACTTTTTCGGGCTAATACATATGCTGGAGTGCACCTGACCAAATGGAATCTCTCTTTCCTGATCGATAGAGTTTTTCAAAGCTACAGGTAATTTTTTTCTCTCATCTTCAGTACTTACGCATAGTTGTGACAGTTTTCACTTAACCTTGGAATGGGAGTTAAAGGATCTAGGACACTTTAGGAGTAAACTTCATCTCTTTCTTACTCTGATTAGTATTTACAAACTGCAATACTTGCCTCACATATGCCAGTGGTTATGGGGGACACACGAGGGGTTGTCTGGATGATCTGCTGCAAAACATTGACATAGGTCTGGATTTCCATGAGATTCTGTGGTGAAGTAAAAACCATTTTCATCAGAAAATGCCACAGTAAGGTACTCCCCTTCTAGGGATTATTTCTAGATATTTACTTCTTTCAGCATATAAAGGTCCCATTCATGTTCAGATCTGATTTTGCAGCATGATTTTAGACCAGATTTTGAGGGCATGAGTGCTAACAGTTTCATCATGCTGAGGATACATTACTGGCATTTTAGCTAAGTGACTATACAGTTCGTAGTCTTTTTAAAGATTCCACGAGTTCTGATTTCACAGGAGATTTTCAAAATGAGAATCACAAATACCTTTGCACATGGTCTGAAAAAGTGAGTCTCTTCTTTCAAAAGCAGCAAAGATGGGACAGTGGCCTGATCTCAAGCCTCACAGCATTCCCAGGAAAAGGAGGCTGCACTGGAATCATACAGCCACAGGCTTATGCCTGTTGATTAACTGGGATGCTCTCGCCCAGAAAATTGGGTGATGAAAGCAACAGCTTTCTTAGTGTGAAATATAAGACAGCTTGTCCAGCACTTTGGGTTGAACCATAATAACAGGTCAACAAATTCAAGACATTGCTGCAGCTGTGGGCACTGGACCCTGAGGGAGTTTGTTTGGATACTGGCAACCATCCAGCTGTTGTGCCCACCAAAAATAAAAGGTTCTACATGTACCCACCAAAACACAACTAGGATTTGCTTTAATTTTGCCACCATTTGATCCCAGAGAAAGGCAAGGCTTCACATCTATCTCTAGAAGGAAGAGTGAAGGAAGATGGCAAATTCAGCCAGTTACCTTCTTATATCTGTCCTTTGTGGCATTAATATCATCCTGCAGGAACTGGGACTCTATCTGCAGCTCCAGGTTGCACAGCAGTGCTTCATCAGCTTCCTACAATGCAGAGACATGTGTCATGGTCAGCACATGTGGCTGGAGTGCCAAAATCACAGCAGCCACATAGGCATAATGCAAGCCATCTGTCTGTATGGAATACTGAAACCTACTGGGAGATAGTAGTGTCATGAAAACAGCAACAAAGAGGCATCTTATTCACCATGTTCTGCACAAATATGATTAATGATACAGTTTGGCGCTGGCACTGTCAAAATATGTTTACCATATGCTTTTATGAATGCTGGAAGCCAAGTGGTAGACTCTATGAAATACCAGTTTGATGTTAAAAGCTTGGAATGGTGCATGAGTGCTAAACAAATGACATCAGCAGACTAAGGCATTGATTCCTCTAGTATTTATGACAAGATCTGAGGTATCTTGATGCCTTTTTAATATTCCCAGTAAATAAATCCTTATAAAAACCCATGATGGTCCAAAGTATTTGCACTCTGTTTGGTGTGTTGTCAAATGCCACAAATACACAAATTTGGAGCCGTTTCTGGAAATAAAAATGACAGATGACCAGGTCTAGAAAAGAATCATCTTGCTGCAGAAGTTTCTAATACATTGGGATTTGCAAGGACAAAAGTTCATAATATCTAATTAATTCAGAGCACAAGCTGTATAACTACCAATCACAATCTCAGAGATGACTGGCACTGGTATTTAAACCCAGTGACATCTCCATTTCTGTTTAAAGGCCTAATTTAGATTTTTCCTGTCATGTTATTTAATACAAATCCTTGAATACAGAGTATTCCATGATACTTGGCAATATATTTTACAAATATGTAAGTGTGAATAATAAGCTTTATTTTCCTACTTAATGCATGAATTCTTGGTTAGGTTTATCATGAGCTAAGATTGTAAATATCACTTTTGAGGAAGTATCGTAAAAGTTGTCAGCTGGATCTTCCCTGCAACTCCACAAAACTTTTAAGTTCCTCAACCAGTTTGCAATTTGCTTCAAGAAAATCTCGATTTCCGCATTTAACTCAAAGTGGAAAAAACAATAATAATAATAGAAAAATAATTTAAAGGTGTGTTTCAAATTACCTATGTGCCATTACTAGCTGTAAAAATATCCTAGCAAGAGGATCAGGGGTTGCAAGTAAACCACTGAGATCTGTGAGTGCAGCATATGACTGGTAGCAGGGGATTTTTCTTTTTTGCGCGTGCACAGCACGAGCAATTCCAAAAATGTGTGGATGTTAGCTGTCCCATTGTGCTGCTGAGCCTCCCGGGCAGAGAACTCTCCAGCCGGCTCTGCTTTGTGAGCCAGTGGCTGATTCAGACACATCCAGCCCAGCACATTTGGAGCCAGCCATCAGGAATGCCCGATGCTTTTCTGCACTCCTCTGCCTTCCTATTGAGAGGCAGATCAGCAGGACAATGACCATACTGGGAGGTTTGGGGGGGAGCCAATAAAAGCCCCCAGATGATACCGGTAAGCAAATATTTCTGCATGTGATAAACAAAAGGCACTTTAAAAGGGAAAAATATTTTTTCTCTTATTCTGTACTTTCAGAGAGCCCAGCATCACTGATGAAGCTGCATATCAGAATAGTGCAGCGGCTACAGGTTTTCTTCTGAATTTTGCAGTTTGCTATTCACTCGACTTCTGAAAAACCATTCTGCTTTAGGTGTTGATTCCAGAACACCGATCCATGTGCTGAAGCAGCATTTTAATTTATCATGGCAGAGAAATCCCTTGGATCTCTCCAGAACGAGTGTTTGCTATTTTTCCGACCTGATTCTCCATCTGTTGGATAAAGCATAGGTTTACACCTGCACATGCATATTTCAGGCTACATCTTGGGCACTCTACAGAAAACCACCACTACTTGGTGCTCCAGTGCAAGGAGTTGTTGCAACAGGGGCAGCCCAGGAAAATCCTAGGATAGAACCCCCCCTCACCATTTCTCAAGACTTTTTAAGCTGTGCCTGGGACTTAAATCAATTCACTTTTCTTTAGCCACAGATTAGCTGAAAGGAACTGTGAAGACCTATCAGCTACACCAACCCTTTACAAAGGATTTGCCTCCACGAATACTTTTAAGGGCTTGCCGGGTTTCCAAGAGCCCTGTTAGTACACTGGAAAATAGCACCAATTCTATTGGACATTAGGATGTCTAGAGCTCACTGTAGATAGAAATACTAAAATGCACTTTGTCTTTTTTTAATATAAAACATGCATATCATTGATATGACAGTGCTCAAACAGAACAGCTCCTGCCATTTGTAGTGAGGAAATAAAATAATAATCTCTATTTAATCCACTTGTAATTGTTTCCCAATACAGAAAATGAAAGGTAATCTGTGAAAAATAGAACTGGGAAAAGACATAATACTACTTTCTTCACTCAGATGACAGCTAGCAACAAGAGAGGATGAATCGGGCTTTCTCAGTTTCACAGACCTGGTCTGGAAACTTCCAAAAGAAGTTAGTCAACTTTTATCTTTTCTCTGAGCATCATTATTATTATATTTAATTATATGATGTTATTGTTATTACTATTATTTCTTTTCCATGGTATTAGTTCAAGAAAGTACAGCTTTTACCTAAGGGGAAGCTGAGGATCTGTCTGAGGAAGGGCTGATCATATCCTGCAAGGAACTGAGGAGCTTTGAGACACACCAGATTTCAAAACCTGGACTCAATCAGCAATTTTTCACGCCATGATATCAGTACTAAAAGTATTTTAATACAGCAGCTGAATTTTAAAAGGTTTTCAGCAACAAACACATTTTCTCCAGTCACATTTTGGACTCTCAGATATGTGTATTGGCTGCACAGTATGACTAATAAATGGACTTTTCCTACCTGTGTTCATTCAGAGAGATTATTTTCCAAGTGAAAGCATGTTAAAAGAATTAAGAAGAGTTATTAAATACACCTAAAAATATTCCAGATCTTCAGCAAAGGTGAATTTGTGACACTTATGTCAGCTACAGGTCCTGAAATGAGTGCAAGGGCCAGTTGCTGATGCTCTAAAAGGAGTGTTAAACAGTAGATCCTCCCAGTCTTCGGTCTCACTGAAAAATTAATAAAGTCCTGAGCACAGCTGAGTCTGTGGGCAGCACATGCTACAGGACCAAAATCAGCAGGACTGTGCAAAGTAAGGATTACACAGTGCCTACACACACATCGAGGTTCTGACACTTGCACAAGGCCTGGGGAGGGGGATGAAGGGGAAGGAGAACTTTTCATCAGGGTATAATGACAAGAAATGTCTTGCTCTGACATTTTATCTTCCCACTGCTTCTTGAAAGCAGCTTGCTGTAGTAAATGCAGCCACAGGAAAAAAAATTATAGAGACCTTTCCCTTGCCATTTTCTCAGGTTTACCTTATTAAGGCGCTCAAGGGTTTCTTTTAGCCTCTGCTGATATTCACGTTCATTTCTATACCTGCAAATAGAGAAAAGGAGATAAAGGTCAGTGGTTCATCCTTCCGTGAACTGCATTTTCATCTGCACTGTCATGCACAAGATATGCTTCTCACTAAAGGAGGATATGAACCTTGAAGAGACCCAAAAGATTTATTTATACATTAGCATTAATTGTTTTTTAGTCCTGAATGCTGAGACTCATTTCAGAACTGATTAACTGCTTGTCTTCTATTTACATTACAGAATACAATGAAATGTCACACATTTGCTATCACTTTTTTATGGAACTCCCAAGAACAGATTATTTACAATAAAAGTATATTCCATTGGCATTGTCTACAGTAACAGCCATTCATCAGTGGTTACTACGTGAGGATTTGCTACACTGGCACATTAGCATTTCATTACATTGTCTCTGGTTTTCTGTCCTACCTGCTGTAGTTCAATAAGCATTTTCATGACAGACACATTAAACACAAAGGCTGCAATTTCATATGTTGACTCTGTATGAATAATGTTGCATTAGGATGCTTTGATGCATCAAGCTTTGTGTCCTCTTTAATGACAATTTGTATTTTAGTTTAGTCAAAATCAAATGTGAGCCTTAGTAAGGACAGCATTTATCCTGTATTCTTAAGCATTTACAAAATGTCCACAAGTGCATGTTCCTGTGCTGAGTGAACCTTGGATGTATATTGTGTTTATCTTTGGTTTGAGGAAACAGTACATACTCCTTAAGAATTAGGGTTCTACCTTTGTATGTTAGATAGAATCATCTTTTAGTAAGTCCTTTTGGTCCCAGAGTACAAATCTTCCTAATTGTTGATTATTGTTGTTTGTTCCTTTCCTAAATAATCTGCATATAAAATGTTTAGTAATAAATGTGGTTTAATGAGATTCCATTAAAAAAAAGGCCAAACCAAACAAAAAACCCCTACACCATTAAAAACACAACAACAACAAAATAAGACATAATCACCCAGAAGCATCTTTATAGTACAAGGCAATGTGACTTTGCCATCAGTACTGAACAAGTGTCTCATCAAACTCCAACGACTGCCACTGACAAAGTACAGAAATAGTCTATTCCTGTTTATTCCTTTACTTTCCCTAAAACAATAGAGATACAGAGTTATAAAAAGCTGTCATTTTCTTGCTTGCTACCAGAAACCCTCATGGTGGGTGACAAGTGACCTTTGGTGGTGACTCTCACTCATTTGCAGTACAAGCAGTGGTCATCAACACAAGTGTGAACCATGGCTGAAATTCAGAATTGAACATAAGCCGTTGTCTCTCTTCCGAAATCATTGATTTGGCCCAGATGTGCTGTTGGTATCTAAAGGATTTGCTCCTGTCAATAGGGAACTTGACAGGTCCTAGACTGAACACAGCAAGGATCAAATTTAAATGATGGCGTCAACCTTGGTTCTTTTTGTCTCCCAAAGGTTGAAAAACCAATGTTATCGTCACCTCTTTCAACATGTATTGGAAAGCTGAAAGGATGACGTCACTCATGAACTGACTAGGACCACAAAGGAAGAACTTGGTAGAACAAAGAAATAGACTTGGTGCTTTGGTTTCCCAACTTTCCCTTCTTCTGAAATCCCATAATATTAGCGTGGGGTGCTGGTCTGTTTTCAATTCTTAACATGAGCAGCAAAGAAACATGTGAAAATGCTGAGGTTTCATTTCATTATCACTCCTACAAATTGCTGATAAATCTAAAACAATGTCTTTTTTTGCCAAATAGTATTAACACCAGGTTCACTTCCCAGGATACAACAAGAATATGCAGTGAGACTGCCTTTGTTTCTGTTGTTTGACAAGTAGCTCATCTCCAACCAGTTTTCTATCTATCTCATAAAATTTTTGTGTGCAACTGACAGTAAACACTTCACTAACTTAGATACTTTCTGACAACCAAGTAAGGAGGAAGCAGATTGTGGTAGCTTGTGAAAATCAAATACACAGCTACAAAAAAAGGCTGGTTTTACACTCCCAGTAATATACAACCATCTGATGGAGTCAGTGTCTAAATGTCAGCCCTAATGTCATTCAAACCTGCTCAGATCTGCCTCATTGCTAGATCAGAATTCAGAATTCTGTCACCCAGAAATTCTTTCAATAACTAAAGTATTCAGCTACATTTTCCTTCACTCTCAAATAACCAAAATACCTGCTGTGGCACACAGCCATAAGTCCACCTGGCAGTCTTGAGAGAGTTAGTATTGAGTGATTATCCTTTGAAGGAGAATAGCTTTTAAGTGATGTTCAGTCTACTCCAGAAGCTACTCAGTGCAAAAGGGTTAAGGACCTCTTTGAAATGCTTCAGAGACCTCAGGACACTTATGTGCCTACTGAAACATATCTGTGTAAGTGTAATTGCTGACAAATTACAACCCTGTTATGCTTCAAAGCTAATTTCAGTGTTCAAGTAATTGGTTGGACTTGCTGAAAAGAGTTTTTTTTAGATGGTTGCTGGTCAGACTTTCCTGGAGCTTAAGAGGCATGAAGTTGATTTGCTTCATTACAAAAACAAACAGACAAACAAACAAACAAACACTAAACCTCTCACCTAGTCAAGTAGCTTTAGGTCTGCAACAAACCTTTTTGGACTGTTTATAAAAAAAAAGGGATGTTAATTTTTTTGCATAAGGGGAAAGAAATGGAGTAGAGGGGGCTGCCGAACTGAAAGCAAGCAAATGAGAGGATTAAAGTTTTCTGTCACCTCTGTTTTTGGACCTTGCCTCTACTGCAGCGCAAGGGCTTGCTCCTCTCCAAAGAGAAAACAGTCACAATCCATCCAAGCAGTGCTCAATGGCCAGATAACCAATTTGGTGTCAAACCTGAGCCTTTTATATGGTGTTTCTCTGTTGAACCCTACCAAAATCTTCCAACAATATATGAAGCCTCTTGGCTACTATTTCTCTCCTTTTTCCTTGCCCTGAGCACTTCACTAACCTTCTCTCAACAGAGACAGCAGCAATTTAAGTGCCAAAGAGAGCACAGACTACAAAACACTGGTCCCACCAGGATGAGGGACTGGCCAATAGTGTTTGTGGTTCATACCCTGAAGGCTCAGATGAGCCCTATGAGGGCTGTGCTCTGCTGTTGTATGAGCGGGTTGCTACCTGTGTTATCAAGAAGACACTACGGAGTGGCTGACAGCCACAGGGCAAGCTTGCAGTGGTCCAAGGAGGGGGCGGAGGGCAGACAGAACCTCCTCACTTCAGATGCAGCAGGATAAAGTCCTTCCTATCATCAGAGAAGCAGCAGCAGTGCAGAGACAATCCTTGCAGACAGGGTTGGAAGGCAGCTTTGCCAGTGGAGTCCCCATATCCCAGATATCATGTTTTCCTGCTTCTTTTTTTTTTTTGTTTTCTATCACAAGTGCTGGGTTTCTACTTTGGCCACACAGGGTGTCAGGCTCATCAGAGCATCCTCACGCAGTACAGCTTGGAGAACACAGTGCCAATTTCCATGGCTAGCAGCTTCCAGGGAATCATACTGCATGTGCAAAACCACTAGATTAGCAGTGAATAAATTTTTAAATTAAAAAATTGATTAGGAAGACTTTTAATTTCTGAAGTTAATTAATCCTGCTCTGTCAAGGCCACTAAAACCTGGATTTCAGCATCTTTCCTACTATCATGGAGAGAGAAATACACTTCTTTCCCACAGCCAGATGCAATGTTGCTATAACAATGATGGTCAATAAAATTAGCATAATTAGACTTTATGAAACAACTACTAGCAATGCTTTTTTTTGCAATTTCAAGAAAAAAAATTCTCCCCAATACGGAATCTGAATTATTCATGTTAATGTGAAAAGCTATGAATGTGACTACAGAGAATTTAAAAATAAATTTTAACGTAAGGTCTACTTTTTAATGGTTCATTCACATTTAATTGTACAGACCCAGTAGTCTCAGATCCTGCTGTGTTTAAATGTAGCTTTAAAAAGCCTATTTATATAAATGCAGCTTTAAAAGGTCTATCTATAAAAATGTAGCTTTAAGAGGTTTACTTATGTCTACAAATCTATTTCCCAGATTGCAAAGGTGAGTGAAAGAATGGGTTGCAAGAGGTAAAATTCTTTGCAATAGTGAAGGACACAGACATTTGTCAATTAATTGAATCACAATGCTCCACTCTAAGAGATATTGTTAATCCCAGTGTGCCAAAAGTAGATGCTTTATGGTTCAAAATGAAGCAAGAAACCCATAGTGCCTGTTGATGACTGAGCACAGACTCAGGGAGGAGGGTAGGTCTTCAGCACAGGAATGCATGCTTCTGGTTTCGGTAGATCCTAATATGGCACAGAGAATTTTTCCTCCCATATTTTGTTTAGAGAGCTTTATTTATAACTGTCAGTAGCTGAAATCGGAGCCATCAGGATGGTAGAGCACTGGCCTTGTTTTAACACCTGAAACTCAAAACCCAATCAGTTTTTGTCAGATGCTGAAGAAACTTTCATGTCTGTCTTCCAGTCAAATTCAGCAGCTCCCAAGAGGAAAAAATAAACCCAAAATTCTCTTCTTGGTATAAACTGAAGGCAATTTGTTCAAAAAGCAGCCACTGCCCTTCCATTGTAATGGCCTTATGTATCTTTGCAATTTTTGGGTTAGATATGGTCAAAGTTTCATTTTTATGTTTAAAAGTTTTACTTTGTTTACAGCTGCTGAGTGAATATTCCAGGATATGGGACGGACAAAACATTCTCCATTTTCCCTAGGAAGTCATTAACTACCCCTGTAGCAGGTCCTAAATATTACTTTTTAAAGCACAGCCCCTTCCGTGTGTGTTTCCCACCCTGTGGGTGTTTCCCACCCTTTCAATGACCTGTATTCTTCCCCATCTATGTACAGCTTACATAAAGCAGCTCTAATAAAACTAAATTAGCTTTGTGTCACATCACTAATCCTGCACAGTTTGCACAGATTTTTAACTAATATGCAGATAGACACTTAAGTACCAAGTTTAGTCAAAATCTCATGGACACAATATAATAAAAACATATGAGCAAGTACCAGAGTTGACAGCTAAATTATAGCATTGGCTCATAGCTGAATTTACTGCTCATAAATATTGAAATACAAAGCTGCCTAATTAGGTGCTTATTACTTGCTGGCACTGAGTCAAGGCATCATGGACATCTGACCATTGGCAGCAATAAGGTTGAGTGCACATGGATGGGCTATTCTCTGCTGTCAAGAGAGAAAGTGAGATCAGGGCTTGGTATTTCTATAGTTGTGCTGTAGCTCACAGCCCCCACGACCAGTTCACATGGCAGCATGCTGAATTGGGTGCCAAATTTTCAAGGGTGAATTAGCCAGATAGACATTTTGGGGGTAAAAAGAAACATTGACTAATAAGTAACAAGAGGATTAGACCCTTCTCTCCTGTAAGCAGCCCTTTTATGAGCAATTCTCACCAACTCTCACATAATTAATCAAGTATTTGGCCAAAACTGCCCGTTGCTGAAGGGAAGGGGCTAGAGGTGTCTGAAGTCATTCATCTGCCCCAGCCCTTGATGCTCCTGCTCTTTGATTTATGGTGCCACTGAAGTTAAAAAGGTGGAATTAGGGGAAGCCTATTCTTACAGCTATTGCTCTAGTGGCATGATGTGGCAATGAAGGATGCAAGGAAGAAGAGGACGGCAAATTTCAACATACCAAGAAAAGAAATGTATCTACGTTCTTTTCATCTCACATCTGTAGTGGTTGGCACAGCCAGGCCCAGGTACCTCACAACCCCTGTAAATAAGAGTTTCTCAGACAGATTCTGCACATTTCAGGAGGTGTTTGGGGTCATGCAGCTCTGTGCTGCTCACACACAAGACTTGCTGCTCACACACAAGACTTGCTTTGAGACATCTGTTTTTCAACTGGGTTATTTCCTCTTTGCAGTTAAGAACAAAATGCTCCTAAAACTAATGAACGATAGCAACCAATGTGTGTCACGGTGAGGACCTGCTGCTGTGGAATGGAGAGGGCAATTGCCCCTCTAGTAGCAGACGGACCATGAAATGCAAAACTGGAGCTCCTTGACACCTTACTTTTCACCATGGCATCTGTAAGTGTAAAAGACCCTTCTGAAGATTTTACTGCGAGGAGATTAGGGTTTTTCACTTAAGGAGGATTTCCCGCCTGGAAAAAGGCATCCTTCCCAGAGACAGTTGTAGATGTTTTCTCCTCCTGCATTCCAGTGGAGCTGACTCCCTGGTACCAGAAAAGAGAAGCTCTTGCAGACATGTCTGAAGGCTCCACAGCAGGGGGGTCAGGGATCATAAAAGCCCTGAGAACAACAAGTGGGTGTCTCTTTCTTAGGCTCAGTGCAGATTTGTGCTGAGATCTTAAGTGTTCTCGACTTTAGAAATAAATTCTCCTCTATCCTTCAGCTACCTGGTACTTTAGGGGTACCTGGGTGCATTTGACCCTTATAACATCCCTATCTACAAGCCTGATACACATGGAGAGGCATCACACGTACACAAGCAGCAGCCCAGTGACACCAAAACCATCCTTATCACAAAGAGTAGCCACAGAAACGACACCACCCACCTTCCACCCATCCCAAGCCTTACTTGTTGCGATACTCATCGAGCATGCGCTGGGCATCCTTCTCCTCCCGCTCCAGCTTGGCTCTGTCTGAGGCCAGCTCCCGCATCCGCTGCCGGTTGAACTCGATCTGCCCGGCAAATGCTTCATCCAGGCCCACCAGCTCATCCATGCGCTGGAAGGTCTCCAGCTGCTTACGCAGGATGGTGTTGCGCTGCTCCAGCACACGCGCCCGGTTGATGTAGCTGGCGAAGCGCTCGTTGAGTTCCTGCAGGTTCTCCAGGCCCCGGGCTTGGGCCAAACTATCAAATTCAGGGGAGCCTCGCAGCTCATCGTAGGCGTCCGATCGCTCGTACTTCTCTTTGCGCACCTCGCGGAGGAAGCTGCTCCTGTACATGGCTTTGGAGGGGCTGCGCGGTGCCGGGTTCCCCTCTTGTGTGCCTGCCTGTCTCTCCAGTTTGGGTCTGAATTGTGTCTGGGGGGTTTGGGGAGGAAGAACTGAACATAATCACCCCCCCCAGATGATTAGGACTTGTCTCCAGGGCGGTTTGTGGCACTAAAGGCATAGTCTGCAGCGGTGAACTAAATAAATCCCAAAGGCCCCGCCTTGGAGCTGCCTATCCAGGCGTCAGCAGTTCGGAGGAGCAGCGGGCATGGGAGGGTGAGTGGCTTTTCTTTTCAAGCATTGAAATTGCATACGCCCAGAATGAAAGAGAGCAACGTCCAGCTTTCACCCGGTGGATTAAAGCATTATCCACGGACAACAAAACAAGCGCTTTGCAGTTTCAGAGGCTGAGCTCAAAGCCTTTCATGGTTGTGCTGGGGGGTAGAGCTTTGTTCCATGGTGGTGTCCTCAGGGCTGTGTACAGAGGCCTTCTGCTGAGCCAGGATTATGGTGCAAGTGGATGGTAGGGCTTGATTTTTTGTTATTTGACAGTTTTGTGATCATTTAGGATGATGGGATGGGTGTATAAAAGTTAATATGACTCCTGCTCCAAGGACAAGATTTAGTCGTTTGGTTCTCACTTCATGTCAGGTTTTTCTGCAGGTTAATTCTACCTGGCACAAGAGGTACCAAGGCAGCAGTGGCACTAAATACTTAACAGGCTTAACAAGGCCCCATTAGGAGGTCAGTTTCCTTGGGACTAGACAGAAGCCATCTCTTCTCCTGACTTGGTGGACATACCATATTATCCCATGGGGACCAGCCATCCTTCCTTCACTCCAACCATAATTGAGTTCTGTGTGCTGACATTCCCTAAGACGCTTTAATTGTTCTGGAAATCATGGATATACCTCGTGTAGTACTTTTTTTTCCTCCAGTCTTTCCTCTTGAAAAATCCTGTTTCTTGGGTCTGTTCTTCCAGAAGCACATCTACTCGCCCAGACAAAAAGCACAACATCAAGACAGTCCAATGTTGAGATCTCTGTTAATAATTCCTACAAGTCACTTTCATTTTTTTAATGAACATATGTTTTATGACTATCTAAATCACACATGTTGGAAGCTCAACAGAGAGCAGCCTCACTGATGGCAAGTGCAGAGGTGAAGAAAGAATCTGGTGCTCAGATGAGTCTATGATTTGGGTTCTGGGTTATTGAATCCGAATCAAAAGGAAAAGAAATCTATTAAAAGTTTTCTTCATCTTTCTTATTCTGCTTCAGATTATCTGGAAGTGCAATGGGGAAACATCAAATGATCTTTCAGAATATCAAAGTAGGCAGCTCCACAGACTGCCTTAGAACTACATAAATGGCAAAACAGGGGTAGAGCTTTCAGAAATGTTTGTGATCTTTATCAGATGTGAAACCTCTAGTCTCCATGTTGCATGAACACATCAGCATTTGCAGCTCTTTGGTTGGACCAGCCTGCCCAGCCCAACAATGTAGCTGAGCTTTTTACCAAGTTAGTCTTCCAGAAGAGATCAGAAAGTAGATTCTGTTGGACTGTGGGCAGTGTATTTTCATGGCAAGAGGTTTTTTGGCTTCAAACAGCCTTTTAGTACAATAATAGCCTGTGTGAGTGCTATTCCATCCTTCTCTCTGAGGCTGGAAGCAGCATTGACTCCATGCTGACCACGCACCTTAACTCCTTAGGTAATTACAGGAAAATTTCTGTACAGGCCTCTCAGTGACCCAGTATGTCCCTAAACAGAGTGGTCTGTCTGCAGGGAAACACTTGCAGTCCCAATTTTTGTTATTAAAATTTAGCCCATGCTTTGTACTAGGAAAATCTGGGTTTGCTATAGCATGTTTTGCTATTACATGCATGTCTCTAAGGTGGGATATCTGATTCCAAGACCTCACATGTGGTAGTTTCCTCTGTTGACTTGCTATAGACACAGCTTTACCAGGACCAGGCTCTGTGTTAGTGACGTTTTGAGACGGACGTGGCTTAAGGAGACAGCTCTTGACCACTCAGATCATAGAATCTTAGAATTTTTAAGGTTGGTAAAGACCTCCAGGATCATCAAGTCAACCATCAACACAGCACTGCCATGTTCACCACTAAACCATGTCCCCAAGTGTCACATCTGCACATTTTTGAACAGTTCCAGGGATGGTGACACCACCACTTCCCCAGGCAGCTTGTTCCAATGCTTGATAATCCTTTCAGCAAAAATTATTTTCCTAATATCCAATCTAAACCTCCCTTGGCAAAACTTTAGGTCATTTCCTCTCCTTGGGAGAAGAGACTGACATCCACCTCACTACAACCTCTTCTGAGGGAGTTGTAGAGTGTGGTAAAGTCTTCCCCGAGCCTCCTCTTCTCCGGGATAAACATTCCCAGCTTCCTCAGCTTTCCTCATCAGACTCATGATCCAGACCCTTCACCATCTTCATTGCCTTTCTCTGGACACACTCCAACACCTCAGTGTCCTTCTTGTAGTGAGGAGCCCCAAACTGAACACAAATAAAGCAAAACAGGATGAGACAGCGTGAAAGAAAAAACAGTTTGGAACAGATTGCAGCTGGTATTCTTTTAAAAAAGAGAAAATAAAAACACCACAGAAAAATCAATCTGGTCCTGTCACGCACTGAGTTATTTGGTTCATCTAATGGACCACCAAGGTGAATTTCCTACAAAGGGATCCTGCCCACTGTTCCTATTTACAGGGGGTTCAAACACCAAACAGTGAAAGGTTATCTATATACACAATAACGAACTGCCTGACAAACTGCTTGAAAGCTTTTTAAATTTAAATCAATGATTGTGTACACAAGAACATTTCTGTAAAAAAAATGTAACCTTTTTATCTTAAATGCCTTCAGTATAAACAAGAAGGAACATACAGAAACAATTTGCATCTTTCCCTTTTTGTCCCAGAATATGTGTGACTTATTCTTCCAATAACAGAATCAGAAGGCTGGTTCTTTGCTGTTTAAATGCACATACATCACCATCACCCCAGAATGTGTGTTTATCTGGTGCTGCACAGCTCAATAAATCCATGGTACAAGAGGGTTTGTTTCTTCTTTAATTGCTTGTATTTCTATAAACTCCTTTGCAGACTAACTTGGCTATATCCTTTATGCACAATATGAGTATATTTTGGCAGTGCCATCAATCTGCTTGTACTCCATACTGCTTGGCTAAGCCAACACAAGTTCCTCAGGCTAAATAAAATAAACAAAATAAATTAAAAACCACAATCCAAATTAACATTATCTTTCTGGTACAAACAAGTCCAGCCCTAGCTGTGATTCAGTCAGATTGTGATGGTCATGGTTGCAAGACAGTTCTTGGGCTCCTGTACTCTCCTTACCCAGGGGACCTCCAGCTCTGCTCCTTTCCTCACAGGGAAAACCCTTTCTACATCAGTGGGTTGAGACAGGGTAAGAGCCAAAATATATCCCCTCAGGCAGTCTGCTCAGGGTTTTCACATTGATCCTCCAAGCTCAGTGTTTTCTCAGTAATAACATGACAGCTTGTTGGTACAACTATATAAAACGATCACATCTACCAGTACAGCCAGCTGAGGCACTCAGTTCACCCTTGCTGTCTTTTCAAGTTATTTTGCTTTATTCAGAGTCTAGTGCTGTAGCCCAAAGTCTCCTCTTCCTGTAGTCCTGAACAAAACTTCAGAGCAGGGCGTACAAATGAAATATGTCACCAGCAGTTCATGGCAAGATCTCATCGGATAGAAATGGAGGTTATTCTTCATTTTGAAAACTGATGCTCAAGAGCCACGTCCAAGTACATCACATCACGTGGTTGAAAAGACCTGCTGTGAGGCATTCAAAGCAGAACTTCTTTGTGAAAATGATCAATGAGAAAGATGGAGTAGATTCAAGGAAGGCTCAAAGGACATATATTCAAATATGGAAGAGTTCAGCACATAGACAAACGGTTTTGATTTTTTTTTTCTTTTCCATGACCACAGTGAATAGGACAAGATATAATGAGTTTAAACAGATCAATATAGGATATTAACGAAATACAAGAAAAACAGTCTAATTGTTCCTCTAATGAAGCATAGGAAATAAAATATTGCAAAATCTCAGTCACCAAGGCACTTTAAAGATCAGGTTAAACAAACATCACCCAGGACTAAGGAATATTTGATTAATCCTCCTTCAGGAAGGAGGATAGTTGATGACTATCGGGACACTAAGGGGGGGGGAACCTTACTGGTCTGTTGCCGTGGGATTTATGGTGCTGAAAAAAAAACTCCCGGAGCAGTTAATTAGGGGTGAGATAAGAAAGGGTTTATTTTACCAAGGCAGTAGATGTTACACAACGCACGCCCGTGCCTGAGATGTTACATTTTATAATACCATCCATCCAATCCCAGATGTGTCCACCCTGTGGCCTTTACTCTGGACCGCCCCGGGGTCCACCCCCTGAAAATGGGTCTGGGGTGCATTTCGGGACTCCCTGTTCATCCCATCTTCATCTCCCTTAGAGCAGAAAGGGTATATAGTAACCCAGTTTTTGACTGTGTTCTGTGGTTTAGGCCCTGATATGTTGTTCTGCTAACAATCTAGGCCTTGCCTTGACAAAAGACTAAACATTTCTACTGGTTTCAGGAGTAGGATTGATATAGGGAGCATAGAATGGGGTAAGAGGGTTAAGGAATGTGTAAACAAGGGTGCTAGAGGGAAAGGGATAAGGGACAAGGAGGGAGGGTTGCTGTTTTTAGAATCTACTTATAAAACTTATAAGGCTTACCAATATTAGAAAAATAAAAAACCATTAGGGGCTTAAGGCATCAGGCCTCTTAGTGCCCCAACAATGATTTCTGAGGTCTCTCCCAGTCCTGTGAGATATATATTCTCCCATTTTCTAAGCATGCTTGCATTCAGTCTCTCTATTTGCCTTAGAAATTTTTAGCTGATGGTTGGCATCCATGTTGTGCATCACAGCTGGATGCTGATTTGTACCCTGCTTTTTGGACTTTTCCCCCAGAGATATTCTTAGCCCCATCAGTCAGGGTCCAAAGGCGAATTGTAGTGATAATGTTACAAGGTTGTTAACAAAATAAATTATTTGGTACCACCAGAGGGCTGCAGTCCTACAGCAGGAACAGGTTGTGGATTGGAGATTCAGCATCATGTGCACCAGTCCTTGACGTAAGTAACACCAGCGATTCTTGCAGAGAATTTGCTCTGAGGTATGAAACAAGTTGGGTTTTGTCCTAATTGTGATAGCGGATGTGCTGCAATAAGCTGTTGCTTCTGCTCAAGGGAATCAAACCCTGCAACAGTCAAGGGGTCAGCAACAGTCTTCCAAGGGTGGTGAATAGGTTGATGTAAATGTATCTGTGTAACTGCTGCATTGCTCAGGACGCATCTCCTCCTACAGCAGCTCAAATAAACACCCCAAAGTAACAGCAGCCCTGGGATAGATGCTTTGCTAAGTTCCCACCAGGCAAGCAGGAAGTCTGCTGCACAGATCTGGTGCTTAGCTGTGCTCTTCAGAGAGCTAGGCATGCTTTCAGGAATTAGATTAAAGAAAACAATATGATTAATTTCTGTAGGGATCATAAACAAAATCAAATAGCAGCAAATTTGTGCCTGTTTTGTCCTAGCAAGTCTGTGGTAGTAACTAACTAAGTTTCCCAATTGCAGTGTTAGGTAGACAAGCTTTACAAAGTTAAGCTGAGAGGTTTTTTCCCTTCATTTTGGCTATGAACCAGAAGAAATGCCACTCTGAAAGATATTTCAGTTATAGGATCAGATGTGAAAAGTCGGTAAATCCTCAGGATTTTCTTTTTAATTTTCTACTTTCTTTTTAGTGTAACCACCTGGAATTTTTTCTTTCCCTTTGTGAATAATGTACAAAGCAGCAAGGGACAACATATCAAAAATAAATGAGGTATCTGACAGATGACAGTTGGTTTAGACCTCAGACCTCCTGGGAAAAAGGTGGAACTAAGGAAAGTGAGAAGAAAGTTTGAGCTAAATGCAGATAACACTCCTTTGAGCATTCAACATCCCTTTACTTGGGGCACATGATGGCCCCTATCCATACACCTCATTATTTAATACTAATGCTTATTTGGAAGAACAGAACATTTTGGACATAACTCTCTTATGTCTGCATGTTTTCACCCTGAAACCACTGAAAACTGAAATATTTATTTAGTCTTTGTAGAAATAACATTTGTTAAGAACTTGATTCAGAAGCTTAAAGTACTGTGACTATTTTCTTGGTACTTCAAAGCACAAAAAATTCATTTGGACAATTCCTTTTTTTTTTGAGGGGAAAAACATTGTAATTGATATAAAAATTCTATAGGACTAATAATATATTTCACAGTATAAAAGAGAGAAAATAAAGACAGTTTTGTCACTAATGAGTTCATAATATGTGGAAAAAAAAGACATAGCGTGCCTCATAAACCACACGGTTTTTCCTTACATCCAGGAAAAAAGAGCAGGAAGCTTTGTTTTCTGAGAGGGTGCTTGATTTCCTGGGGTCAGGAAGAAAGTGAAAAGACAGCTGAACTGAATCTGGACTCCACCTGAACCCTGCAGGCAATAATCTGAATTCCTGTGACAGAACAATGAAAACAGGAGCCAGAGGAGATGTGAAATAAAAACACCCCAAAGGAATGGAGCAACAGAATTGAGGAAGGGAGACAAGAAAAGCCTAAAAATGGGGTTAAAAGGATAAATTTTAATTTGGGTTGGTATAGAACAGCAGTCTGCACATGCCAAGCTGTTTGGGTAATGCTACTAACGGCGATACAGAGGAAGAGCTGGTGGCATCTCAGCAGTGGAGGTAGTAGGAGGTCCAGCATGGCAAACAGGGCCAGGAGCCTCCAGCAGACTGGGGAGAGAGGAGGAGGATGACTAGAACACCCACTCCCCTCCTGTCTCTGCCCCAGGGGTGGTTCAGTGTCTTGGGAACTACAGATGACTGCCTTCAGCTGCCTTCACAGAGGAGGAGGAGGAAGAGGAGTGGAATCACAGGCCACATACACTCCAGCACATACAAATCTGAAAAGCTGACTCTGGTCCTCAAAGCTACTGAAGTCAGCCAGGTTAAATTGGCATTCAGAGATGATGAGCCCTTCCTGCCCTCACAGACCGAAAAATGGAGCGAGAAGGTAGCCAGAAACTGGTCTCTTTCCTCCCCAGCAGCACCAGAGTGCACACACCACCTCTTCCCTGTCTCTGATGCCAACAGCTGTTCTTGCTTTTTGCTGCCCAGAAATCCAATCAAAACCCACACAACTGGCAAACGATGATGTTTTTCCTAACAGCATCCACACGGGGGTGTTTGCTCGCCTTGGGGGGGTACTATCAGACACGTCCCAGAGATGTCTCATCACGATGCTGGAGCTGAATACAAAACGCCAAAATGAAATGAAATCTTATACACACTCTGCACAGAGAAGTTCTAAACACATGCTATTTATTTTTCTTCCCCTCTGTCCCTCCTTGAATATTTAGCAGAGAACTGCTAAAATCCTGCCTTAAGTTCTCAGAAGTTAATAAAACTAGATAAGATGCTTGAATTCTCTCCAGTAGCAGACATATAACAGAAGGTACTGAGCAGGACTGATTTTTCCTGGATCATATCTCCAGTGCAGTCTCACAGGAGTGAAGCAGATAGGTTCTAATTCAAAAAGCAATTTTAAAACCCGCCCTGTCTTTCTGGAAAATCACTCTGCTCTTACAGCTGCCAAAGGCAGGTCTAGCAACAAACTGAAACCTAGAGAGAGAGAAGTAAACAACAAAGAGGTTTTTGCCTTGAGGAGAGGAAACAGAATTCACCAGTTGCAACAAAAACGATCAATCAGAGAAGAGTTTAAAAAAAAAAAAAATCACACCAGGCACACAAATTAGTGTTTTCCTCTACTCTTGCCCTGATTTCACCAAAACAGAAAATGGAAATGATACAGCATGTAAGACATGCAAAGGATAAATTAAGAAATTCTGAATAAAGGAGAACTGAAAACAAAATTATCTCCCTTTCTGTTTGTATTGCTTTTCATCTCCGCCTGCCATGAATCCCATTAAACATGAAACATAAAGCACTTTTTTAGTTCTCCTTCACTAAAAGTTCAGGAAACAAAAAGATAATGTCTGTGACTGGATTAGAAGACCTGAACAGTATTTTTTAGAAATAAAACCCTTGCTATTGTTGAATAAACAATACATCTGTTCGCTGCCATCGACACTGGTTGCAATAATACAGCAATCAGCTTGATATTGTTGCTATGGAGTAAGACTGGGTAAAGGACACACAGACTACAAATATAGAAAGAAATTAGGTTGATACATATAGGGGAAAACATTAGCTTTCACTATAAATCCAAAGTTTTCCACATTATAAAACCATTTGCAGAGTCTCTTGTTCATGTCTCTGATTTCCCACATCAGGGAGAAGTTGGGCATTAATCACTGACATTCACAGGTATTAAAGTAAAAATCAGAGTCCTGTTTATTCCAAGTCTGTTTCTGACTGGTTCCTGCTGAAAGTAGATTGCCATGAAGGGCTTGGGTGGCCATTTCAAATTTTTGGGGAATAATGACAATCCTTGTTTGACTAGTCTCTGGGTATTTGAAGAGCAAGCTCCCGGAGACACCAAGTGTTTTTTAGGCTTTCCAGCCTCTCCTTCCTCCCAACAGCTTATAAGGCCTTTCTGGCAGCTGAATCACTGGTACAGCGCCTTTTTGGAACCCCCAAGCATCCACAGAGATGTGAAAACACCCACCCTGTAGCTTCACAGGTCTTCACAAAGGCAGCACAGCAGAAGTAGACCAAAACGTGGTCTACCCCCACCCTCAGTTGCTCTGTGCCGCTCTGCAGAGCTACCATCACTCTTCTGCAATGCAGAGAAGGGGTCACTCCTGGATTTTATCATTGCATTCACTTCTGAACTGTGCAGGTATTTGGAAGTAAGATGGTAAAGAGCAGCTTATCCAAAGGTTACTTCATTACTCTGCCCAGTGATTGCTGCTGATTATCATCTCACAAATAAACGGTCAGGTTTTTTTATTTGGGTCTTAGCATAGCCTGTTATGAATCATCTAGTTAAACACCTCACTGTCTCTCTGACTAAAATGCACTTCAAAGCTCCTGTACTTTGCAAAGTGGTTGTTGGAAAACTTAGGAGGGGCACTTGTGACGTGAAGCGCACACCTACACTTGTCTCTAGCTTCAGAACAGTGCTGGAAAATGCCTCTTCAAGGACATGATCCTAATTAGCCTTTTAATTGATCTGCTTGTACCAGTGCTGCTGTGACCTGAGTCATAGGAGATTTTCTTGCTGGTCCCCTTTTCTGTCATCATGCCTCCAGTCTTGATTGCATCTAAATATCACCAACAAGAAACAGGGTAGTGGTCTGAGGTGGTTATCAGTTGGATAAAGCTTCTGAAATGAACTCAAATTCAGAAAAAATAAAATCTTCCCAGTAGTAAGAAACACCACAGTTTTCTTTCCTTTTTGAGATCCCCCATACAGATGAAATGACAAAGATTTTCTGCAAGAAAATAACAATAAAAACAGGGCATCCCTTCAGGATCACAGATGTGAAAAAGTCTAGATTATTAGAATTAGTATTTCTCTAATTTGGCTTATCAAGGTGACTGTCACATTGTGAAAACATACTCAAATCACTGTTCCACTGTTGAGACAAATAATTACTTGTTTACCCAATTAGGTTGCTCTGTGAATATTTAATAATTAGAAATCTTCCAGAACACAAAAAATGCTCAAGTTCGTTAAAAAAAATAAACTACTTGTGTCATAATAAACCCTCAAGCTTAAGGCTACAAATGCAGAGCGTCATCTGTTAGGTGTCTTTATAAAGTTAATAAGGTGCACAGAAACGCTCACATTATCATCCCAAAAGACTGCTACCAACTTTTCAGCACAAAACAGATCAGATCATTATGCAAATAAATCCGAGGATCAATTTATGGCTGCTTGCAGCTGGTGAGGGACCAGTTGCCTCTCGAATTAATGTGAAAGACATTGGTATTGATTTTAACACAGATAATGTCTCTGATCCTCAGTCCTCTGGGATTTGGCAGTGAAAAAAAAGCCACAACGTCAAGATCCTACAGCTTAAATATATGACACAGACTGAAATGGAGGAAGAGAGAAGAAATGCCCAGATCTCCGTCAAGCAGAAGGGCTACACTGTCCTGTCTGCCCTCACCTTTGTGACCCCTGAAGCAAAGCGGACTTTGAGGTGCCATCACATGAGGCAATGTTCCTAATGCCATGGTCTTTGCTTTTGAAAGTGCAAAAAGCATCCCTCAGCATCCACTGCAGAACTACTCAATAGCATCCTGTATTGATTCTACCTGAAAGCCAAGTATTTTTCATGGACTAAAATTTTGGGTCTCAGGTTACTTCTTGAAGGACATGGAATAACTGCACCCTGAACCATGCTGGCATTTACGGGAGTCTAGTACCTGACAAAAGGAAACCAGTCATAATTTACTCTGAATTCATTGCATCAGCCTTTAGAAAAGATTTCCTAAACACTGAAGGCAAATTCTCCAAGTGTGGTCCTGCAGAATTAATTTGGGCTCACTGCTTGATCCCCCAAACACGGTATTATTTTGTGACTCCCTAATGCAAATACAGAAAGCTGTTTGTTACTGCGCAGTCAACTGTGTGATTTGAAGGAGGTGCATTAGGGACAGATGGATCCCTAGTGCTAGCTGGAAAAAAGGAGACCAAGTACCCTGCAATGAGACAAATTTCAAGATTAATTCCCCTTTTCTCCATGATGCCACAAATTCTCTCTGATGCCTGGCAGGTTGAGTCAAGGAATTAGGAAGGATCTGCCAGGAAAATATGAATCTCATTTGTGGAGAGAAAATGGAGTTGAGGGAGATAACAGAGAAAAGCAGCCTTTAAATCTCCTGGTGGGTGTCAGGCATGTGGAACAGCTCTTGTCCTGTTGTAGTCCTTAGCTGTGGCTACCACTGGTTGCAGCTCCCTGAGGAAGGACCTGGCCCAGCAGTGCTGGAATTTGCAGCCCATGATGCTCCTTTTGCTAAACCCTGGTCCTGGTTGTCACTGCTGTATCATGTTGTCCTTGGGAGCAGAGGAGGGGAACACTTCATATCACTTGTTGTCTGCCTTTCCCTAATACCCCGGCTCCTGCTTTACATCAGGACAGACTGTGCCCAAGTTACATGTTCCCAGTTGTCTTGAGGTTTCTGGACCAATTTATCCTTTCATCATCACTTATTTTTAGCATATCCTCTCCACCTCATCCATGTGCTCTTTGCTTTCAGACCACAGAAGTTCTAGTTTGACACTATCTGGTGATCTCTAAAATTCAACCTTCTTCTGGCTCAGGGCTGGGCTTGCTGGTTTTGTATCCAAATTTCCACATGTATTTTTGCTGCAGTTACTTCAGTCAGCTTTGCCATTTTCACATCCACTGCAGTGCTAGAACTTCACAGCTTGTCAAACCTGACTCACAAACTATAACCCCATTCTCTGAATTCTACTCCTTTTTTACTCTCAGGATTACTAGCAGGTTTTATGTGCAAGTCATTTAACGTGAAAAACTACTTCTTGCTGTAAAATAATTTATATAAAAGTATGGATACCATCTTTAGAAAGGACACAACTTACTGGCATTGTTTTACTGTAAATCTCACAAGTCATTAGGAGTCAGGTAAAGATGCACAATTTTCCTTCCAGTGTCCCATGCAATTTATTTCATGGATTCACTGAAAGTTCAAAAACTAACAGGGATCAGATTGAATTGAACTGCTGAACTTCATTAATCTTATTCCTTCTATCACTACAAAGCTTTTTTTTTTCTAGTTTCCAGACAGAGTGGGGGAAATGTGAAAAACTTCAGACCAATTTTCCAGAATGTGCATATAATATCACAGAATAGATAGTGGGAGTTTCACTGGCATTTTCTGTGACCCACCTCCCATGTTCCTGGCACTATTAAGAGGTTTGCAAAAACCGAACAAAATCAAACAAAAATGGAATAAATCTTTTCCCTTAGCTTTCTGTCTAGATGAGTTTGTAACACTTAGTAAAGATTAGTGGCTGAAATGTTCTTCAGTCATATTTCACTTATGCAAAGTTGCAGTTCTGAGAGTGAATTTCACATTTCCAATGACAAAATGAAGGGCCAAACCAAAGCCTGTAAGAAAAGAAAGTCCCATTATACAGCACAGCCAGATACTCACTCGCAGGACACTGTTTTTCAGTATAGTGTATTTGCTTAAAAAAAGAAGAATGTCCCAATAAACACAGAGACTGCTTATTTCCCAGTCAATTCCTGATCTCGAAGCATCCCCTACAGTATAAAAGCTGCTAAATTATCAACTCTGATTTTCATATATAATTGACAGTTCACACTTTTTCCCCTTAAACGGCTTCCTTTAGTTCAGAACCCAGTGCTTAAGGCAAAATTGTGCCAAGGTTGGAGGCTCATCAAAAGGAACTAATTTTGAAAGAAGTGATTGTTATGTTGCTTCCTGCAGCCATTTAATGTTGACCTTTGCTGTGGCCATTTCCTGCATTTCCTGTTTAAGTAAAGTGTTATTTACCTCCTTCCTGTGAAAGGTTTGCACAGAGCTGGAGCATCACAATCATTCTAAATGGCATCTCGAGGCATTTTTATAACAACCTCCCCTTTTATGCCTTTTAATCTTAAATGGCTTACAAACGTTAAAAACCTGAACATAACAAAATATCAAAAGAAATAAGTCTAAATTATTACTGCAATTGTGCACAAAAAGACTACTTGCCCACAGCTATGTTTAATTCTCTATTTATATCCAGTTTGCTACAAGGTGATGTCAAATAACATAAATTAATTTCACTCCAGGATGGCAAATGTGCCTGAACCATACACAGAGATTTCATATGAGCTGTCTCCGTTCTGGGTTTGGCAGAATGTGATAAAGTTTTACCCCGCAAGGGATAATACAAGGAAAGAGATCAGGGTCTATGTTTTGGCAGCGAGAGCATTGCCACTGGTATCTCCAGTTTCCTGGAGGAAATCATCCATGTGAACACTGGACAAAACTATGTCCCTTCATGATGCTTCAGGGTCATCAATGTGGGAAGCAGCCATCCAGCTCACCCCTGCCTTAGTCAGCTTATAGACAGCTTATAGTCCTGCATTTTTTTTTAAATAGTGCATAAATACCCTCTGCAGGTCACTTTATAAGCCACAGGGCAGTTTTCTGTTAGAATTACCTAAATGGACCCGTTTTACAAACACCAACAGCAATTCCAGCACAGTCCTTGAAACAAAAAATTGAGAAAAGGGAAATAAAAAATAAGAAATAAAACACAACATATGCAGAACTTACCCCTGCCTTTACTAGAGCAAAGTTTCCTGTTCTCTACCATAAAACAAGTCAATCCCAAGGCATGCCAAGGTTTAGCTGATGGTTTTGTGTAAAGACAAAGGGAAATATTATCCTTGTGCAAAAAAAAAAAGTCAATATAAGGCATCTTTCATATCTTACAGTTGTTTTCTTGCACTCTGTGGAAGAGCTGGTGCCCTTTCTGTTAGACTGTAGCCTAAAATGGCTCATGCATGCTGGGAGATGTTATTTTTAATGTTTTTCCTGTTCAAAGTATCTAATAAATATCCCTGTATGCATCTGGTAGCTGCACTGACAGCCACCCCCAGTAATATTTTACAGCACAAGACCAAAGTGTGTTTTGGAGTCACTGAGGCCCAAAGCTTAACGATACAGAGTTAGAGGGCTGTATAAGGCAGAAAGAGGTAAAGCCCACCCTGCTGACACTTGGGAGTGACCTGTCCCTCCAACCATCTCCTGTCCTTGTTAAAAGTAAAACTGTTCAGCATTCCATCCACTCCAGCAATCTCTGGGTTTCACTGTTCCCTTTGCTTTGCTGTTTCCAGCATGCACAAAACAGCAGCATTTCAGGTAATTGCAAGGTTTTATGCTCTCCCACTGAGAGGTCACAACCTGATGCACTCCAAATAAGCAAAACACCTACACCAGCAGATCCTTTTCCCTTTCCCTTGATTTATCAGCTGCTTCTGAAGCAGAGGTCAAGCAAGTGAAATGGTGGGTTTGAGTCCCTCTGGCCACAAATATGTAGCATTTCCTACAGATATATAATGTTATTGATGACATCAGCATCTGCAGGGTCTCTTTGCTCAGATATATAAATCAAGGAGATTTCCTTAAAAGTTTTTGCATAGTCCCAGAGTTTCCCCTTGAGTATCCCATAATGTTCCTAGTAATCTTCTTTCCCTTCTATCAGTTACAAAGTCCAGGATGAACCTCTTTGAGGCTATGCCTTTTAGTTTCAGTAGCCATCAACTAATGGCTGAAGGATTTTAGTCTCAGATACTGTGCCCTTTATCCATATCCTGTCTGGTTTATGTTGTTGTGTTTATCACTTTCCCTATTGTTTATTATTCCCTTTGAACTTATAATATTCAGCATCAGATAGCCTAAATGGAGCAGGTGCATTCACATCTTTCCACATACCATTGGAAAAGGAAGAGGAAAAAACACCTCAGAGCAGATAGGAGGAAAACCAGCTTTTCAAAACTCAGAGGGATTTGCAGTGTTAAACATGCATCCCCAAAAACCTCTTCTACTTTTCAGTCTTTAAGTTTTATCACTTGCAGGACAACAAGCACTTGAGCCTACCCGGTCCTTGTGGTAAACAGCCCTGAAAGCTACCAGATTTTATTTGCTTTTAAGCCATTTTAGGTTGCCACTATGTTGCCCTTAAGGCTTGAGGTAGAAATTACTTGAGTTTATTTTTCTGTTCCCCTCCCTGTTGAGAAAATACTTTTTATTGCTTTCTGTGAAAAGAAAACTATACCAGTATTTAAGCCTTCACTTTTGGCAGCATCTTTCTGATATCACAAGTGTGTCTTTATTGAAATCTCTGTTTGACAACAGAGAACTCTCTTTTCTTAGTGCTTTGCTCCCTCAGGCGAAACGGAAGTAAGGATTTTTATTTGGAGCTGTGTTTTCCAACCACATTTATATTCTCACAATCCATGACAGGAAGAAAGAGAAACAAAAGCTTCTATGGAGGCTAGATCTGGAGCTTGTCTTTGAGGGCACATGTGAAACCCTCCTCAGGCAGCTCTTCTACAAAAGAAACTCTTTCACAGTTGTTATAGGTAAATTAACCAAATCAAAATATAGCAGCAATTTTTATTATAAGATTTATATAAACTGCAAATAAGCAAATCAGCGCTCTCAGCGGCCTGGGGAGACCCCTGCTCCTCCAACGGCCCGCAGGCGCAATGGAGACAAACAGTAACTTTTATACTTTTTTAACTCCCCTCCCATAGTCACTTGTTAGCTCTTCATTGGGCTTGAGTTCGTGGGCTTCGTTCTGGTTGGTTCTGTTGTAGGCCCATTTTAATTGCCAGGTACTTCCCATCAGTAGTTTTAATTAGCTCTAATGTCCTCAGAGCTGGGTATGGGAATGGTATCCAGATGTTCTCTTTGGCTCTTCTTCGTCATCTTTGTCCTTGACTCCCTGATCCTTGTTCTCTTCTTCCTTTTCTAATGAGTACACTTAGACAATATTTTTATTGTCTAAGGATATAGTATACGTGATCAGCAAAGCAGAATACTTTATCTTGTCAACTAGGGAACTGCCAGTTGCAGGATAGTCAACTTATAATAGTAACACAGCAGTTAACTATTCCGCAGCTTACAACTCCCCAGTCCCAACAAAGCATTAGCTATAATATACGGAAAGTACAATATATATTTTGACGAGTAAATTATTTTATCATTGCTTACTCATTACACAGCCTTTCCATAAAAAGAAATAATTTTTTTCTTTTGTTTTTTCTTCACCAATCTCTATGACTACTATAATGATGACTTTCTTTTCCACGCACAAACTCCAAATCACAACAAATTCAAGTGATTGAAAACAAGTAATAGCTACCAAAAATAAAAAGCCTTTGGCCCCATAAATTCAGACTTGCAAGCCAATAAACCCCTCGCTTAATCCTTCCTTTTCTCTTATAAATATCAGTGGGGACCTCACATAATGATTTCTTTCATAAATCAGAAGTTTTCTCCCCTCCTCTTTCAACTAAAGAACCAAGGACACTGCATCAAACATAGCAACTCTGTGAAGTAAAGTTACACCACTGGTTCAGTAGACACAAATGAAATCACCTACATATATTTTTAGGGGTAAAGATCAGTGAGTTTGCTTCATATCCTGTTCTTTCAGAATAAAACTTTTTACTACTTGGTCTAAGTTTTGACAAAGACATAGCTTGTTTCTCTTAGACTAGCACAGTTCAGATCCCTACCACCATCAGTGAACGGACATCAAAGGGGTTTCATTCTTCCTCTCGTGTCTGTTTGATGAAAAGGCTGAACACACTGCAATTAGAAAAGTCATTGCAAGCAAAGTGTTATGAAGCAGAAAAGTGTTACCATGACTCCAGACTTCATTAACAAAGCCAACAGATATAGGTTTCTCAGAAATCCTATTTGTCAAAAATATTTTCATGCCTATCTTGATTCATTCCAAGTACACATTCCTTTAGCAACTGAGTCTTTATTTCTGTTTCCTGATGATTGGCATCATCTAAAAATGCAGATAACCACAGCAGCTTTGATTTTTCTCCTGTGATGATGTGTCCTCTTATCACTGCTTTTAAAATTATTATTTGATTTTAATTTATTTCATTTATTTAATTTAATGCTATTTACTTAGAAATGTCATTTCATCAAACATGCTCCAGGTTAATTAGGTTTGCTGAGACATTCTTAGCTTCACTGATGGGCCCTCTTTTTCCTGTTAACAATGACTCCACTGGATTGTTCTGCAGTGATTAATCTCCTCAGTGTTCTCATTCTGAATATGCATTTTGTATGTACTTCTCCAGGTCTATTTAGGACAAAATTCAGAATTGTGAGAAGCTACAGGAATAGACTAAAAAAAAGAAGTGCAAATAAAGATTCTACATTTAGTTTGCAATAATCATCTACCCTAGTGCGAGATGAGGCATAATTAGCTGGTTGACAGTTCTGCAGAAATGAATTGATGATAATGACAGGGAGTGAGCAATATCCTTCAGTTTTTCCAAAAGATAAACATCAGACAGGGACATGGTGCATGAGCATTAGATGTTCAGAGCAGCAAGGGGGAACCACACACAGTTTCCATATGTGAAAATGGTTTCTGTATAGAAAAGAAACACGTGTTCTCCGTGCCATCTTTAGGGATGATACCCATAACAGGGGCAGGACATTCAAGCACTCACATGAAATGCAAGCAGCTTATTGGCTGGCCTGACATGCATCTCACGTAATGGGCATCAAGGTTCTAGAAAGGTTAAACACCATAAGTAGGCAGGAGCTAGTTAGTAACTAAACCTCCAAAAAGAAAAATGAGAAAGAATAGCTTAAATTGCTCAGTGTATATAAAAATGAAAAATTAAAAAAAAAAAAATCCTCTTCCTCCTGACAATGAATATACCAAAAAAGAATGATGAATTGCTGAAGAAAAAACATACAAGAATTCCTCCTGGAAATAATTTCATCTTCAAGACACTTTCAAAACAGCTGCTGCAATGACAGAAAAGCAAGTAGGAAGGATACTTGAAGTTGTAAGTAATTTGACATGTAGAAAAGAAAATACTGACTGGTTCTAAAAAAAGATGCTCCTATCTGTAACAGATCTGGATCTGATAGTTTGATATGGGTTCGGGTATCTGCCTACCTCACCTCCTTCCTTCCCAGCCTTCAGATCAGTCAGTTTTCCCCTCAACCCTCTCAAAGTAATCCAGAATATTCTCCTGCTTGTTACTTTGTCTTTTCTCTTGAGTTTAGTTACATTTATGCTTTCTATTTGTAAGTTTACTTCTTATTCCTACAAGATCTGTTGACACTGATAAAACGGTGGTTTCTCAAGAAGCCCAGATAACTGAGATACAATTCACTTGAAATTGCATGTGTTCCACAATACCATTTAATAATAAATTGCTTCCACTGCCTTTAATCATATTCATACAAAACCAATGAGACCTACAGTGCCTTGGCTAGAACAACAGAATTGTGAACTGAATTGCAGTTTCAAGATCCAAATCACTGGTACCTGCATCACGCTGAAAAGCATAACTGACATCTTGTATCTTAACATAAGTCTCTAAAGGGCTGCAGGCAACAAGTTGATTTCACTCTCCAAATTGGGACAACAATGCCAAGGAGATATTAGGGAATGCTGGATATCAGTAAGAATTTAGAAATAAATTTGTACCTTCACATCTTGTCATTGAGGTGCAGAAAACGAAGACTGTTTCAAAATTTTGTGAGTTGACATTAAGAATTTGTATCAGTTTGGCCTGGCTCTCTTGCCAAGTTTAAGCTGTCCCCGTCCCCTTCCTGCTCTTTCAAGTGAGGAAAAACAAAAAACAAACCACAGAAAAACTGAAAGATGCCCGAACGAAATGGGATTATATCAAAAATATATATTTACATATATTTACAATTATATATACAATTGGAATATATTGTACACACAATAGGGAGCTCCCAAGGGGTGGGGTGGGGGGGACAAAAGGGAAAAGGGAGGGGGAAACAGGACTAAAAAAAAAAAAACAAAACAAATACCCTCCAAATATACACCACTAATAGAGAGCTAGTGGACAAATAAAAAAAACTAATTAAATACTTCCCTGAACAAGAAAGTGTTGCTGTGGGATCTAGGTGCTGAAAAATAAAAAGAAAAATTAGAAAAATAAAAAGCCATTAGGGGTTTAAGGCATCAACAGCAGAACTGTGCGGAGCACCAACCAACTTCCCATGCCTCCCAGAGGGACCGGAAATAACAGCAGGTCTAAGCAGGCAGGCCTCAGCTCATACAAGCAAAGACCGTCTGCAGAGAGACCTGTCGTCTTCAGCCTCCAGAAGAGAGAAGAGAGCGAGTTCTCTTATCGCACATTATTTATATGTTGTGTTATGCTAAAGGATGATATGGAACACTTCCTTAGTTTTCTGACCTCGTTGCTAAGGCCAAAAAAATCCAAAAGCCAACCCACTACAGAATTCCATTCATCATTGTGCATTAGATGAGACAACACCACCAGAGACACCAGAAGAATAACTGTTTCAATCTCTGCCTTGCACAACAAATTGCTCTGGGTTGCAGCTGAGTGCTCTGCACCTTCAATTTGATTAACAGTGTCCCAAGCCAGGTACCCAAAAGCCATTCATAATTGCATTACAATTCATTATAGATTTAATTCTATATACAGAGGAAAAGCTAAGTTGGACAGACACCTTCTCAGATTGTCTCATTAATAACCCATTCTTTTTCATCAATAGGCCTTGAAGTGCTCAAGGACTCCATGAGCTTTCAACTCAGCTATCACAGCACAGCATAGGGGCTTCTCAACTAGAGAAGGCCTGTAAAATTCCAATGCTTTTCATTTTATATAAAGTAAAAAAAAAAAAAAATAATAAAAAAAATATTGAAAGTTCAGTAAAAATATTGGCTTCAAATAACTTAGATTTTTTTTTTTGCTCAAATTTTAGAGCTCTACACTGCAAATTGTACCCCAAATTCTAATAAACTTCAACCAAACCGTAAGTAAAACCAACTAGAGTGTTATACTGCAAAATGCTTGCAACTTTCATAGAATATCCAATTTGATAAAACTGGAAGGGACCAACAAGGATCATAGAGTCCAGTTCCTGACTGTGGACAGTACAGCCCCAAATCTAACACAGGAATCTTACCAGTCAAACTATAATAAGTATATTCTGTAATAAGTTCTCAAGCTCTGCTTTTCTTCTCAGTGCCTTCCCTTTCTCATTTGGATATTTACCATATTTGAGTTTTTTGTCAGGAACACAAAAAGCTGACCAATGAGCAAAAGCTGACCAATCAGCCACTGGTTTCTCTTTCTCTTCTGCAGAAGCATTGGCAGGTATCTTTGACACCAACCTTTCTCCAAAAGAAGCCTCTCTCAAAAAGAATCTGCCCCAAACTAACAACAGCTCATTCTTTCTTCTTAATACTTGCCTTGGACATTTATACTATGGCCTCTCTGACTACCAACCTTCTGGTCTACCAACCTTATCTGTCTCTCTCCACTGCAGGAGCCAGAGGTGGAGCACTGAAGCTGAAAGCTTCTTGTGAGGAGCAGATAAATTAAGAGGAGTAGCTAAAGCCCCTTAGAGCAGCCTTCTTGAATGACATGTGACACAGCATCATGGGAAACCCTCATACTAAAACCCATTTTCCATGCAGGTATCCACATGACTCAGCACACCATCCCTTCCTCCAGCTCTTATAGTGATACTGTTGTTTTTGGGATCAGCCCACAAGTTCTGCCAGTCGGGTAGTGCTTATCCAACTGCTGCCAACACTTAGATTTCTAAACACAGTGCTAAACAAAATATATTTCCAAGACACTGAACTTGAACACTGAACTCCTAATAATTATGGCAGAAGTCAGCTGGAGCTGTCAGACATTGAACACTTCTGAAAATTCAAGTTGCTAATTACAGAGTCAGAAGCCTAACAGCAGATGTTCAGCTGCTGCTGAACATCCAAGCTGTTGCTTTATGTATTCCGACACCACCAGCCTGTGCTCAGCTAAAACACCACACTCACAGCATGTGGTTACTATGCCCCTTCGTGACATCCAAAATTATTCATGCATTTCATTCAGAAGGTCTTCGAGATTTATATTTTTCTCCCTTTTGTTTCATCAAATATTTGATGGGGACAAGAGCTGTGAGAAGCATTTGCTTTCACAACTCCCTATCCTTCTTTGGAAAGTCTCTGTTTAATTTCTGCTTCGTGTTTATTATTGCAATATTAGCAGACAAGAGCCTTAGGATTTGGATAAACAGCCAGGGGTAGGTTTGCTTATTTATAGTTAAGTGTTTCTCAAGGACGGGAGTGGGAACTACAGGTGCTGCTGCAACAGGAACTACAAACACTAATAGTTTCCAAAGCTCAATATTTTAAATCACCTTGTGTACAGTCTGTTTCTTCTACTGCCAAGAAATCAGTAGGAAGCCTTGCAGTGAATTTGCTCCTTAGAGAGAACATGGTGGAGAGTGAACTATTAACACTTATAAGTCACCCATTGCATGGACATGCACATATATAGTAAGAAACAATATCCGGGCAAATGTGTGGTGACTCGCCCCACGCTGAAGCAAACAAAGCTCAAGTGCAGCTGCTCCAAGGCCAGCCTACATAAGTCTCTAAGTCCAGCAGGCCGGGTTTCTGCTCATCATGCCTTCCTAGAGGAGACCAGCAGGTCCAAAATAACACATTCCCACTGTCAGACATGAGGCTGCTTTCAGACCTGTGTTTGTCAGTGACATTCTCTGACTCTCACCTTGCTAATACTGTGCATTGCTCACTGCACCAACACTGTGTGGTAGACAAAGTTTCACATACAGCCTAATGTACCCCATGTTTGGTATTCCTCTCTAAGGTATGCAACAAAGCTTTGCCTCAGCAGTGGCACTGGCGAAAAAATATACTCCTTAATGAGGGAGGCATTTCTGGATTTGTGCTGGACCAACGCAGCCTTATTGATGTTTCATGATGACTTCACTAAAGCTGTCTGACCAGATTTGTGTTCCTTGGTTTTCACGCTTCTGGACACGAGCCCCATCACTGGTACAGCAAAGACAAGATGCTGGCAGAGGCAATTCTCCAGTTGCGTGGCTGGCTGGCACCAGCAAAGGGTCTGGCTCCTCACTTAGCAGATGTCACTTTGTATTAGGTGATTGACAGAGTTTGTGACTTTTTCTTTCCCCTGACAGCACTGCTCCTATTACAGTTTGTGTGGCCTCTGCAGAGAGGTCTGTTCTTGTCTGCATTTGTTTCTGCATCAAGCATTTGTGAGCACAGAATCCCGTTTAATTCTGCTTTTAGCTAAACCCAATTTTCATATCATTCATTAATGTTGCTACAGTACCATCTTGAACTATTCAGACATCTCCCAAATGCTGCCCACTACATAAAGTGTGACTGCAAGGTCATTTGTAATGATTCCAAAAAATCCAGTATGAAGAACTGCTTAGAGACTTTTTTTATCTTTAAGCAGCAAGGTATTTGTTTGTTCAATGTTGGGAGCAAGCCAGCTTGTGTTGGACAAACTTGCTCAACTTGAAGTACAAAAGCAAGTTATTTTATACACTTTAGATACATGGTTACATCATTTAACATACATATTAATATGCAGGCTGGTCTCTGGGCGGAGTCTTTCCAGACATGTGCAGTCTTCTACTGTGGGGGTCTTCTCCTCAAGCCTTCATCCCTCTTGTGGTTGCCATGATCGTCTTCCTCAATTTGACCTCTTCAATTAGGTGACCTGAATTCTTCAAGCTTGCAAAATCCTGACTCTGGGCCTTCCATATCTTATTCAAATGTCTAGTTTACCTAATTTATTACTGTGTGTGTACTACTCCTATTCTTTCTATAATAAGGCCTTTGGTCCAGTGAGCAGAACAGAACATGATATTAACCAGTGCTCCTAAAATGTTCTTCTAGCAAAACAAGTATTGGGGTTTCTTAGCAGGCCAAGATATTTCAGTTAACTCTTTTAGACCTGGCTCCTGTTTCAGTAAAGAGAGGTAAAAAAAAAAAAAAAAAGAAATTAATCCCTTTAACTAAGCCTCCCATAAGTGGGGTTCTTCTGAGAGTTTGAGTTTTTTTGAGATCTGTTTGTTTTTAAGTTCTGCACCAAGATCCACAGTGGAGTGCCTCAGACGGAAGGACACCTTCCTTCCCCAGGTGCCATCTACCAGGTGCTACCTCA